>NC_036842.1:89122630-89124398 GCF_002910315.2 Salvelinus sp. IW2-2015
TGGCCTTGCCATTAACAGGATCCTTTTATATAGAACCGTCTCCACTTGTCCCTTTTACGGTAGTAAAGCTTTCCCTGCAAGACCTTTCTATTAGGCCATCATCACACATTTGGACCTCCTATTAATATTACTATGACCTCTCACTCTCCAAGTCCTTTAATATAGCGCCCTCCCTCACCAAGACCTTTAATATGAGGGTCCCTCTAGTTGGCCTCTTTATAGGCCTTTATATAGGAGACTTCGCTTCCATTGTTCTTAATTTACGCACTCACTCTTCACTGTCCTTTCGTCTATGGGTTTTAAAAGCTGAGGCTTTTTTCACCTCCAACTGAGCGGTGACTTAGTGCTGGTAGTGTTATATTCCATGCATTTTTTTATATTTATTAGGAGCTTATAGAAGCGAGGCGGCTTCCTCATCTGCACTTGCGGAGCCTGCGTAATAGGCAGTATTTGTGACGAGGAAATGTCTCGCAATAAGCACTATTGTATAGGTGCTTTGACTTTGGAGCGCTACCTTCCTTTCACGTGCTTTCACTTAAGCTTTTAGATACTTGGTTATACCGGGGCTTCTGCATGTCTAAGGCATTCAATTTGGCCTCAAGCTAGGGCCACTAGCTCGTATAGGGACTCTATATGAGCTGTAGAGCTAGAGCCTCCCTGTCCACTGCAACTTCGTCGTATGGGCTTTGGATTGAGGCCCCTACCATGCGCACAACTTTCGTATGAGTGAGGCGTTTTGAGCTGAGGTTCTCCTCCACTCATTGTATTAGGGCTTTGATCTGAGGCTCTCCATCATAGCCCTATTTGTATAGGTGCTTTGAGCATGGAGCGCCTCCTCGGCATGCGGCTTATTCATGTAGGGCTTTATGAGCTGAGGCCTCCCTCCACTGTCACTTCGTATAGGGCTTTGAGCTGAGGTCTCCCTCCACTGCCACTTCGTATAGGGCTTTGACCTCATACTGTATGACTATGTTTAAAGCCTATTTTTTGTCAAACAGGAAAATAAGGAGGTTATTGCTCAGACACACAAGTTGCGTCCCAAAATTGGCACCCTATACACTATACAGCGCACAACGTTTGACAAGAGTAGGGCACTATATAGGAAGTAGGRTGGCATTTGGGACACATCCACACTCTCTCCCTGAGGGTTTTATGGTCCAATGGTACCAAATGTCAGCCTGATTCGTCATACAGAATGTAGCAGTTATACTCTCTCTATTACCTCACTTAGAATAGGTTATCAATCACTATTGACTTATTTATTTTTACTGATGAAGTAGCTCGTCAATGAGTCACCTCCAGTCCTGATGCTCTGGGAAGGGGGAGGGGGGGGGGGGGGGGGTCTATTAGCTAGAATCAAATGCAGTTAGAGAACAATAGACTCCATGATTCAATACTTGCTGCTGTCTTGATTGCAATGTCATTGAGGGCCTGAACTGCAAAACAACACAAATATATTAATAGATGGATAGTGTGAACGATTTATTCCTGTCACGTGTTACAGGTACCAGGATGTGTTTTATGCCACAGGGTGTCTGGCAGAGTAGCCAACAGAAGGAGATAAAATGGCATTGACTTGTCAAAAAACCTACTGTGTTTCTACGACAATGGGTTTTACAACACTATTTTTATAGAATGTGTGTGTGCGTRTGTGTGTGTTGACCTATGGAAGCGTAGGCCCTAACCATGGCCCATATCTGTTTAGTTTGCGCAACAGGATGGCAGCTGGTGGCTTTGGCTGTTGGGTGATGTGCCTGGACCATGGGCT
>NC_036842.1:89124423-89161231 GCF_002910315.2 Salvelinus sp. IW2-2015
AGTCAGAGTGTGGAGATTCACCATGGGCTGGGCAGCTATTTGGAGACTCACCATGAGCTGGGCAGAGTTTGTGGAGACTTCACCATGGGGCTTAGCCAGAGTGGAGACTCTTACCATGGGCTGGGCAGAGTGGAGGACTCACCTGGCTAGGCGATAGTGGAGGACTCACCATGGGCTGGGCAGAGTGGAGGACTCACTCCACCATGGCTTAGGTAGAGTGGAGACTCACCATGGGCTGGCAGAGTGGAGACTCACCATGGGGCTGGGCCAGAAGTGAGAGATTCAACATGGGCTGGGCTGAGTGGGGAGGGACTCACCATTGGGCTAGGTAGCAGTGGAGGGACTCGACCATGTTGCTGGCAGAGTGGCCAGGGACTCACCATGGCTAGAGAGTGGATACCAGTGGAGAGAATCACATGGGCTGGGCAGAGTGAGACTCACCATGTGGGCATAAGTGGGACCACATGAGGGATGGACTCACCATGGGCTGCTGCAGTGGAGACTCACGCATGGGCTTAGGTTGAGCTGGTGACTCACTAGTGATGGCCTGGCCAAAGGAGACGTACATGGGGCAGGCGAAGTGGAGACTCACCATGGGCTATAGGTTGATTCGGTGACTCCACTCGGGGCTGGCCAAAGGGCCAGAATGCGCTTAGCATTTAGTGGAGACTCACCATGGCTAGGCCAGAGTTGGAGGACTCTCACCCATCGGCATAGGTAGAGTGGTGACTCACTGTGGGCTGCCAAAGGCAACATGGGCTAGCTAGACAGAATGGAGACATCCCTATGCCTGTAGCCTGGGCGACATGGGCTAGCTAGACAGAATGGAGACATGCCCTATGCCTGTAGCCTGGGCTAGTCAGACTGGAATCTATGACTGGATTATGGGTTAGCCAGAGTTACCCTCTCTACGTCTGGATAATGATTTCCAGATAAGCTGATGACATACGTCATCCTTGCCACATAGCCTAATGCCACCATCACTGAGACTCTGTTGTGTACAGTGTWCTCTTTATTGTTCCCGCTCTGTAGTATCTGTGAAGAGAGTTTCTCAATGCTATCTTAAAAAATAAGCATGTCACCATATGTTTTTGGCCAATCCAAATTGGAAATGTATTAGTTACAGCTCAATATCTCTCCTGTCTGCTAACATCAACACTCTCATATACTGAATGTCATTTTGATTGTGTTTATTTAATGATTTTTTTTTTTTACCTTCATTTAACTAGGTAAGTCAGTTAAGAACAAATTCTTATTTACAATGACGGCCAGAAGGCAAAAGGCCTCCTGCGGAGATGGGGGCTGGGATTAAAAATTAAAAATACATTTCAAATATAGGACAAAACACACATCACGACAAGAGACACCACAACACTACATAAAGAGAGACCTAAGACARCAACATAGCATGGCAGCAACACATGACCACACAGTACGTCTTCCCTTCCACGTAACCCTCTCTCTTCTTCCCTTTGAACTCTTAATGAATCCTATTGTTCACAAGAGCACATACAGAAGCTACTTTCCCAATGGCACCCTATTCCCTTTAYAGTTATGGTGGAAATTACAAGATTATATTATAATACTTTTATTGCATCAAATGGTTGTTTTATGCAACAGAATAGAGGGTTCTTATAACTCTATTGTGACTGTGTGAACTGAAAGTGGGCCTCTGGGAGATAACACTGACAGGAGATTTACGATGTCTTTGGGGATAACGCATTACAGAGCATGAGTTAATGTTTCTGTTCTATACGGTACCAGGGAGACATGGATCCAGTATGGAGTTGGGGGGCCAGATACTGGTCTCTACACAATGAGAACTGCTTTTACAGCAGATACTGTCTGCTGTGAATTATAAGTATCTTTCATACAAATCTTAACCTTGTGACCCATTCCATACATCTGTTGTGTGTCATGTAGACTGAAGGAGGATGGACTTTGCTTTAAAATGTTGTGGCTCAAATCCGCTCGTTGAGTTCTCAGTGATCACCTCCAGGAGTGGTTACCGACCAGCTCCATTACTGCAGTAATTAAATAATACAGTTTGATTGTTTTGAAGAAAATTAAGTCTCTCCTTTTGATTACAATAATTCCACCACAATTTTGTTGACGAGGATGGGATAATTAACTTCATTTTGCTGATTGTTCCCAGTGAAATCCAGGTTAAGCGTGCAGGGGGTGTTGCATTAGATGCAACCAGAGGTAAGCCACTCTCCACTATTTGGAGCAGATCAGATCCACACCTGGCTGGGGAGCGTCAGCTGAATGGATACATCATTTTGAACAGAATTAGATTAAGGGTGAGACTGGTTTCTTTTAATAATTGAACTTGAAAGTGCACAGAATTAATAGTACTAATTAGACATTGACGGAACATTTAAGTGATGAAAAGATAATACAAAAGAAAAACAATATCTAAAAAATAACAAATGCCCCGGTTGAGGGTACACTCAACGCGTGAGGTCTTCCTGGCAGGACTGAGATGAGTTGATAGGAGTTGATAGGAGTGTTCTTAAGTGAGGTATCCTTGAACATGATTGTTAATTAGCCAGTTGCGGGCTACCAAAAGTCCAGATCCGTGGTACTGGTTTGATCACAATAGGAATGGTGAGGTTAATGTATTGAACGAAGAATGAGAGTGCAGGTGACACCTTGTAATACTAGGAATATAATGAGATGCAATGTAATGTAATGTAATGTTACATTACATTGCAATGTAATGTAATGTAATGTAATACAATGTAATGTATGTAGGTTTTGAGTTGGTATCTTTAATGGATCATTTGATAAAGATGAGGTTTAAGCAAAATTAAACTGTCTACAAAGTCTGGGCAATTGTCTCAGAAACTGATTGGAGTGTGCCCACTTTTGGTTAATTTACCCTAACGATGTAACTATAAAACGCTTATTGGATTTTCTCCGTCCGGGTTCTACATTTAAAATAAAACTGCCCTTAAGGCCTGAAAATTCATTTTTTTAAATTTTCTTCCCAGTATGAGAGGAGTTGCTAGATTTATTGAATAAACCCTTTTCCATAAAGTTAGAGCGAATTAAGATGGAATCTCGATGTAACTTATAACGTCGTACATAGCCTAGGGTATCCATCAAACTAATTATCATTGCGGGATTAATGTGATGTAGTAAAGTAATTGAAATATGTTGCATGAGAAAACATAATCTGCTTTTATTAAAAAGCGCAAGATCTGTTTCCTAGTCAATGTATGTCGATTTAACTCGTTGACTGCTAATCTATGCATTTTGCGCATGTGARAATCTCTGCGGAGAAATGCTTGGACCTTTAATTAAGACTATTTTCTGGGAATTGTGTTGTTATTATGTGCCAGATGTTAAGACTACAAACCTCGTAATTGGGTTATTTACAGGGTTTCTTCGTCATTTCAATAGCATTGGGTCTATGGTATTGACTAAAATCTGGGTTTCTGATTGTAATTCAACTATTGGTATGTTTTGCCTGGACAGATATGGCCGCCAGTGTTTGTTTAAGATATAAACTGAACGTTTTAACAGCTTGCTTGGTTCAAATTGAAAGGCTAATTTATTCAACATAAATAGCGAGGCGATTTCGATGTMGAACGTTGTCTGTTGCCTAAATGGTCTGCTGGAATAACATTGAGAATGGAGTCATATTTAAATAACTGAATCAACGAAGAGACAGTTACCTAGATCTGATGAGCTCTAAGAATAGCGGATAGGTAATTACGATAGAGCTGTGCCCACCGAAATGTGTTTTTTTATTCTTATGGATTGACTGATGTATTTTATAAATTTGGCGCATTACATGTTACTTTTAAAGTCTTSGACATTTCATAAGTGTGAAGCCGAAAGAGAAGAGAAAGTTGTCAAGTTTGTTTTTAACCTTACTATAGAGGTAAGCGCAGAACGTTGTTTGAGAATGGGTTATATTTTTTTCTTACTGGTAAGAATAGAAGAGTTATTCGTGCTCGCTGGGCTATATATCGGGCTGTAAGGGATTCAGTGGGACATTTGCAGAGGTCTGAATAGTTGAATCGGAAACGTTCTGTGATCATTTCTGATTACTGTTGCTGAGTTTTAGAGTTTAGGTAACAGCAGTGAATTTAAGCAGGAAGTTAATGTACTCTAACATTATAATCTGTTTCCATTACATGGAACAATGTCCTGTCATTAAAGTGGATTGCAGTTWGWGTTTATTTTTATTTTTACAGGGACAGTGCACATTAATCAACGTTTCAGTACAAGTGGCGGTTTTAGCCATCTGGCTCATTTTCAGCCGCAGTCCCTGGGCAGGTTATTAAAAACAATTACAACAACAATACAGACAATCAAGGAGCAGTGAGCACACGCAGAGCAACATAGAACAAGCAACACGTAGCACGMAAAAAGCAACAAAACAAACATAACCCTTAAAGGCAACCAATAGTGTCTTCTCTCTACGCCACCCCTGGCTCACCAGTGTGATCAGGACAGACATGAGTGAAAGCGCCAAATAGCACAGTCTGGATTATTTTCCGAGCTTTTGGCCTGTAGCCTGTACTCACTCGTACACTCTTTAATAGCTAGTTGTCATGCGATCGAACTGACATCACAGTACAGGGTCGTAACCCCCCTGGGTGATACTGGGAAACAACATTCGTCCTTCACCCCTGAGTGAATCACTGAGAACTCAACAGCTGAGTCGTGGTCAATCCCGACCACCTAGAGTCGTGCATCGCTGTTAGACTCTACCAGCTCAAGTAATCACCTCTACATGGGACCGTTAGCCTGAAGCATTCGACGGAAGCCCGCCGCCTTAGATGCTTCCCGCGATCTCCCATCGATCACGCTCCAGGGTTCCCGAACCAGGCTGAGTTTACCTTCTCAGTGATCACCTCCAGGTGATACCCACCAGCTGTTGTCTCAGTGTCACCTCCAGGGGTGATGACCGACCAGCTGGTTGGTTCTCAGTGATCACTCCAGGTATGACCGACAGCTGGTTGAGTTCTCAGTGATCACCTCCAGGGTGATGGCCGACCAGTGTTGAGTTCTCAGTTATCACCTCCAGGGTGATGACCATGTTCCAGTACTCAGGGGTTAACAGCTGTTAGTCTCAGTGAGTACACTCCAGGGTGATGACCGACCATGCTGTTTCTCAGTGATCACCTCCAGGGGTGATGACCGACCAGCTGGTTGAGTTCTCAGTGATCACCTCCAGGGGTGATGACCGACCAGCTCCATTACTGCAGTAAATAAATAATMAAGTTKGATTRTTTTGAAGAAATCTAAAAGTCTCTCCTTTTGATTATAATAATTCCACCACATAGWGCTCTACTTTTGACCAGCGCCCATAGGTCTCTTGTCAAAAGTAATGCACTATATAGGGAATAGTGTGTCGTTTGGAACGTAATCACACAGAGGATGCTTCATTGACTATCCGTGGAGCTCAACTTGTGTGTGGAACTTTTAATTGTTTTTTTTCCCTGTGTGCCTGACAGCTGCCTGAACATGATGGATTGGCCTCAGTACTCATCTCAGAYGCTCCCAAAAGGACAATCTTCCCGGATACCTTGAAGAATATTCACGGTCAAATGAGAACGTTCGGGATGTATGAGTGGTGGTAGCAGTGAGTGAGTCAGTAGACAAAAGGCAGACGCTATAATGGAGAGGCTTGTTTTGGTAGACTTCAGGCTTGGCTGTGCAGTGGGAAAATGTCACTCAGTCGAATGGGAGAGAGTCCATAAAAAGGTATTGGAGAGGTAAACCCTTGAGTACACCATGCTGCCTGTTTCTAWGCCCTGTCTCTACGTACATCAAAGTAACAATGACACAGAGAGACTGTGATGGAATTCTAAAATGAACCGGGGATTAGACCCATTATGAAAGTTATGATTTTAGAATCGAGAATGCAATGCCATGCTTCCTTGTGTTCTACTGATTCTGGGGATTCTAGCTGGAATGTACACTATATACAAAAGTTTGTGGACACCCCTTCAGATTAGTGGATTYGGCTATTTCAGCCACACCCTTTGCTGACAGGTGTATAAAATCAAGCGCACAGCCATGCACTCTCCATAGGTTAAAACACTGGCAGYAGAATGGCCTTACTGAAGAGCTCAGTGACTTTCAACGTGGCACTGTCACCTTTCCAACAAGTCAGTTGGTAAAATTGCTGCCTTGCTAGAGCTGCCCYAGTCAACTGTATGTGCTRATATTGTGAAGTGGAAACGTCTAGGAGCAACAACGGCTCAGCTGCGAAGTGGTAGGCCGTACAAGCTCACAAAACGAGACTGCCGAGTGCTGAAGCGCGTAGCGTGTAAAATCATCTGTTCTTGGTTGCAACACTCACTACCGAGTTCCAAACTGCCTCTGGAAGTGTTTTTCGGGAGCTTGGGGAAGGCCCTTTCCTGTTTCAGCATGACAATGCCCCAATGCACAAAGCGAGGTCCATACAGAAATAGTTTGTCGAGATYGGTGTGGAATATCTTGACTGGCCTGCACAGAGCTCTGACCTCCACCACATCGAACACCTTTGTGATGAATTGGAACGCCAACTGCGAGCCATGCCTAATCGCCCAACATCAGTGTCCGACCTCACTAATCCTCCTGTGGCTGAATGGAAGCAAGTCCCCGCAGCAATGTTCCAACATCTAGTGGAAATCCTTCCCAGAAGAGAGGAGGCTGTTATAGCAGCAAAGAGGGAACCAACTCCATATTAATGTCCATGATTTTGGAATGACATGTTTGACGAGCAGGTGTCCACATACTTTTGGTCATGTTGTGTATATAGCATACCATTTAAAGAGCTGTATCATAGAGCTAAACCTAGAACAAAAACTAATCAGAAAAGGAAACTAAATGCAATCTAAAGACGCAACGTAAAACGTGAAATATATAATGAGCAATTCTTTGTTGTTGTACCCAGTGAAATGCAACACAAATTGCTTTAGGAAAGATACATTCTTAATTTAATGTTCTTTTATTTCCAAAGGCACTTTCTTCTGCAGAAAGAAATAGCCTGAATCCCAAATKATACSCTATTCCCTCTGTAGTGCACTACTTTGACTAGGGCCCATTGGGAATAGTGTGCTCAATAGGGAATAGGGTGCCATTTGGGACGCACARAGTCGGTCCTTCTTCAAAGCTCTCTCTGCCAASTCATTATCATTATTTATGGTTGCTTGAAGGACTGGCAAATCTAATTTATTCCTGAGATGAGTGATATCATATGAGGTGTGTATGGATTACAGGAAGATTTGATAGCATATTTCTCAATAACAAAATGCCCGCTCAGTCGCTTTGGTCCAATCCATGTGGGGTTTGTCAATTTAAACCAGGTTGTCTCAGAGTTAAAGGGTTGTTCCTCTTCTCAGTGTGAAAGCACAGGGGTGTGTTCGGCATCAAACAGAAGGAAACAGGGAGCGACTACCTGAACTTGTCAATAAGAAACCCTTGTTTTTCTTTTCCGTTGCAAACTGTTTTGCGATGCTGTGCCCTGGCCTAATGAATACAGCCCACTAGTAGAGTATATGACTGGAGGAACAGACAGCCGGAGACCATTAAAGTGATTTCAGTGAAGCAGTGCTCTGTAGCTGACCCCCTGAACTGGCAGCATAATCAGCCCACAGTCATTATGGCAGTCTACCAGGTGGCATGACATCTTTTACAATAGACAGACACACACAAACATGCACACATTCTTGGGCTCTAACCAGGAAACAGGCAAGGCGCTGGATGACCTCTTTACAGTCTCTCTGGGATCCAGTGGTCTACGTCACTGGATGACCTCTTTACGGTCTCTCTGGNGTGGTCTACGTCACTGGATGACCTCTTTACGGTCTCTCTGGGGTCCTGTGGTCTACGTCGCTGGATGACCTCTTTACAGTCTCTCTGGGATCCAGTGGTCTACGTCGCTGGATGACCTCTTTACAGTCTCTCTGGGTTCCAGTGGTCTACGTCCAAACCAGCCAATCAGCCACTCCATAAACAGACACTATATGTCCTTTCCAGCCAATCCCATTAGCTTCAGAACCTGCCACTGTCCAATCATCCTTGCCCCATAATTCCATGCCAACCTGGCAGAGACCAGGGTCATCACAGTCACACTGGCACACATCACAGTCGGCAGGAATTAACCAATCCAAAGCCATCCAGGTTGAAAAGCCCCATTTGGACAAACAGCCCACTCTTTTCCTTGGCAACCATTTTATCCAGGAATAAAAAACAGTAAGGAAACAAAGACCTGGATCCTTTTTAGAAATCCCAAGTAGATATCCAATAATATTTTCATAATTCAGCCTCGTATCACAACGTTGACCTAGTCGTCCAGTCTAATCCATACAGTTTTCATTCATCCATAAACATGKATTTAAACATGAACTTTTTCAAGGAAATTTCTGATGACTTTTCACCTGTGCTCCTAATTTGTATGCGTTACATCATGCATGACATCACCAGACAATTCAGTGTTCATAAAGCCAGGTTCTTTAATAAAGTCTTGAAGGAACCATCCATGCTCCTTATTGCTCCAACTACTTTGTATTTCTCAAACAGTATTTCTTTAAAGGTCTAATATGTGATATAAATATGTGATATAACTCTATCGTAGCAGAAAGACAACTGTAAAAGTACTATGAAAAACATCTCAGTTATCAACCTCCCATAATTGAATTAACCTGAACTAATAGAAAATGTTATATGTGCATGATTAAAATTTCACAGGATTAAGTCATTCAATGGGTGTTAGCGCACAGGACACATACATTTACAAGAACTTAGAGCAGTTGGCTTAAACATACACGGACACACACACACTGAAAAACACACACACACACACACACACCAGACCCACACACACACACACACACCACACACAACACACACACACACACACCACCACACACACAACACACACACACACGGTCAATTTATGCTCAAGCCCACATCGTTACATTTTATTGATTTCCCTTGAACACTTGCATCGGTAGAAAATAGAACAAAATGGATTCCAAATGGCTGTTGGGGACAGGTAGAGGGAAATCCATGCATGTAACAGAGTGAAGTCTGCCAGAACCCTGAGGCGTTGTACTACTGGCCTGCTTTTAGTCCCTTGGTGATTGAGATCTTCCCTCTTAATTGAAATCTGGTTGTTGCTGACATGGCAAGAGATTAATATTAGTTAAGTGTCTTCCAGCTAGATTAGTTAGTGCCTTCCAGTTCATTTTGACATTGATGCAGCACTGCTTTGATCGTTGTCAAATACACTGACAGAGAGTGTCGGTGGAAATAAACAGTTGACCTTTAGATATTGTTTTCCTCATGGGGTTATGCAAGGAAACTGTGATGTGTATTACAAATTCTATAAATGGCCATTTTGAAACATTGTGATAATTAACTATATATCACATAATACAGGAATAATGCTTTGTTAACTTTATAAATTGTTACACTTTAGATAATCATGTTGTTAATGAATGTTTTATAAAGGACCTGTGAAGTTGCATATTTCTGTGGTRAGAAGACATACAGACAACAACCATATGAGGTTGTAGGCCTATGTTGAGAGGCCTAGGAAGGCTCCCTGAGCTCTTCAGACTCCTTGGAGCCTAGTTGAGCTTTGATCTGAAAGCACACCAAAACCCTGACAGATTACGTAGGTGTATTGACATCTAAATATATATATATATATATATTTTTAACCTTTATTTAAGTCAGTTAAGAACAAATTCTTATTTACAATGACGGCCTAGGAACAGTGGGTTAATTTCCTTGTTCAGGGGCAAAACGACAGATTTTTACCTTGTCAGCTCGGGGATTCAATCTAGCAACCTTTTGGTTACTGGCCCAACACTCTAGCCACTAGGCTACCTGCCACCCCAGGTATAAGGCTCTGGAGTCAGGGAGAAACACGTTTGAAGTAAAAAGCGGAGAGAGTTTTTTTTGACGAGTCAGAGTGATACATGACACCTGTTGACAGATAGCATCTCCATGGGGACACTGATATGGCTTTGCCAAAGAAAAAAACTATTCTAATTTCAGCACTCTTTTGCTGCTGAGAATTTTCCTGCACCGCTGGAAATGCAAATGAACTTTGTGATTTACATAAATTCATTGAAAACCCACGTTAACACAGGGTTACATTAAAAACATGCTACGGAACTTTGGCGACAAGTAACTCTTTTTTAAACCTCCCTCTTTGGTCTGGATGTGTAAATGTGTTGTTCATACATGCATAATCTATGAGCAGAATTACTGTTTTACCTCAATTTGCCATCCTTAGTTTGAAAGCAACTGTTTTCTGGAAGCTGTGCTGCACCATTTCCCCCCACATGGGCCAGCCCCCTAGGAATTCGAGTTCCAGCCAATGAGATTCAGCCCCTCGCCATTTGAGTGACAGCTAGCAAGAATCACATCTAGAGCAAGAGAGAGACTGATGACGTGGTGCACATMTCTGCACATACTTTATGTGATGTACTACACAATTTTTGGGGMCCACTTTTGGCTCGTGGGCGTTACTTTCAGAACCACTGGCCATTAACATACAAAAGTATCGGAAAATCCCTTTAACAGTATTGCACTTTTCATGTAGCCTACTTTTGGCMAGCTAATAGCCTAACCACCGATCAAGCAACATTATGGAGTAAACATTCAAATCCTGCTGCTGCAGGATTATTTTGCTGTGACAGAACAGGTCAAATTAAGATCCTACACCTGTATATGATCTCTCTCATTTTATTATTCTCACCGAGAAGGGAATTTAGAAGAGTTTAAATTGCTGCCTGACCTCTATTTATATATTTGCTGTTTCAGCACAACACAGTTTTTCATTTWGTGGTCTAGCGCTGAAAAAGAGGCCAACCGTTTTCTTCAAAACAGTTGCAATTTTCRTAGTGTTACAGTTTAAACTCCTGCAGCTAAGCTATGTGTAAACCTAATGATTCACTGCATCACAATGTAAAATATTTAACTGCTCTTTCCTTTCCAGTCCCACTCACTATATCTGTTCATGCCATGGACCCCTAATGAACAGAAGAGCATTTCAAGCATCACAGTGGATAGTAATAAAAGCATAATTTGTTCTTTATGTKCCTCATTGTCGGTGTTCATCCTCTTAATTTCATTTGGAAATGGTGATGGTGAGAGGGAAAGAGGAGATAGAGTAACTCAACAGGGCCATCTACTTAATGTTCTCCACATTCAAATCAAATTAAATCCACCATGTCCTCCTCCCTCCTCACAGAGCTACAGCGAACCATCACACACACATTAAGACTAGAGTTTTTCATGACTCCAAACACCTTTTTCTAATTCAATTAACATTTGAGAGAAAGTAGCTTCCTCCCTAATCATGATGACAGACCTTGGCAGTTGAGGGTATCATGGCATAGCTGAAAAGGGCAATGCCCAGTTTAATCGTTGGCGTACAGGCCCTGTGAAAGTGCCCCAGGAACACTTTAAAGGGGACGTGGGTGATTGAGTGTAATTGTTCTATCTATCAGCAGGATTAAACGTTTCCCTCCAGGGTTTGTTTTGAGTGGAACAGAGCTGATAGGAGGAGAGCGTTAGGTAATGACCATGTCCAGCAGAGCTATAGTTCCGTGTGAAATCCTAGCGCTGTCTCATGCAGCTACTAAAATACAGTAAAAATGAATAGACTGAGAATTCTGCATCTGAAGACAAAACTGATGGCAATAATTAGTGGTTATTTCAGCGTTATCAGTTAAGTCGTCGGTTGACGGATGACACAATGAGCTGCGTGTGATGTAACAAACCRAAAGGTCACTGGGACCCTAAGCTGCCCACAGGGCACAGACGTCAATTACATGAAAACAACGTTGATTCAACCAGTGTGTACCCAGTGRGGGGTGATCACTGCTTATAGATAATATTCATCAACATGTAGAGCATTCAGTAGTAGGTGCATGCAACCATTTTGTGATTATTCACTATAAAGTGCATTCAACCTGATGCATATATCTGTAGTCAAAAACATTGGAAGCCTGGGTTGTAGTCTATAACCACAATGGAAGCCTGGGTTGTAGTCTATAACCACAATGGAAGCCTGGGTTGTAGTCATACATACCACAATGGAAGCCTGGGTTGTAGTCTATAACCACAAGTAGAAGCCGGGTGGATCTATAACCACAATGGAAGCCTGGGTTGTAGTAATTATGCTGCAGTAGTTATGTGTCGGGGCTAGGGTCAGTTTGTTAATCTGGAGTACTTCCCCGTCTATCCCGTGTGTCCTGTGTGAATTGAAGTAGTCTTCTCTAATTCTCTCTTTCTATCTTTCTTTCTCTCTCGGAGGAACTGAGCCCGAGGACCATGCCTCAGGACTACCTGGCATGATGACTCCTTGCTGTCCCCAGTCCCCTGGCCGTGCTGCTGCTCCAGTTTCAAACTGTTCTGCCTGCTATGGAACCCTGACCTGTTCACCGGACGTGCTACCTGTCCCAGACCTGCTGTTTTCAACTCTCTAGAGACAACAGAGACAGGTAGACGAGGTAGACGAATACTCTTAATGATCGCTATGAAAAGCTAACTGACTTTACTCCTGAGGCTGTACTTCCTGCACCCTCGACAACTACTGTGATTATTATTATTTGACCATGCTGGTCATTTATGAACATTTGAACATCTTGGCCATGTTTTGTATAATCTTCACCCGCAAGCCAGAAGAGGACTGGCCACCTCTCATAGCCTGCGTTCTCTAGGTTTCTTCCTAGGTTTTGGCCTTTCTAGGGAGTTTTTCCTAGCCACCGTGTTTTCTACACTCGCATTGCTTGCTGTTTGGGGTTTTAGGCTGGTTTCTGTACAGCACTTTGAGATATCAGCTGATGTAAGACGGGCTATATAAATACATTTGAATTGAAATTGAATTGATTATAACCACAATGGAAGCCTGGGTTGTAGTCTACAACCACAATGGAAGCCTGGGTTGTAGTCTAAACCACAATGAAGCATGGTTGTAGTCTATAACCACAATGGAAAGCCTGGGTTGTAGTCTATAACCACAATGGAAGCCTGGGTTGTAGTCTATAACCACAATGAAGCCTGGGTTGTAGTCTACAACCACAATTGAAGCCTGGGTTGTAGTCTACAACCACAATGAAGCATGGGTTGTAGTCTACAACCACAATGGAAGCTGACGAACCAATGAACCTGGGTTGTAGTCTATAACCACAATGGAAGCCTGGGTTGTAGTCTATAACCACAATGGAAGCCTGGGTTGTATCTACAACCACAATGGAAGCCTGGGTTGTAGTCTACAACCACAATGGAAGCATGGGTTGTAGTCTATAACCACATGAAAGCCTGGTTGAGTCTATAACCACAATGAAGCCTGGTTGAAGTCATAACCACAATGGAAGCCTGGTTGTAGTCTATAACCACAATGGAAGCCTGGGTTGTAGTCTATAACACAATGGAAGCTGGGTTGTAGTCTATAAAATACAATGGAAGCATGGGTTGTAGTCTATAACCACAATGGAAGCCTGGGTTGTAGTCTAAACCACAATGGAAGCCTGGGTTGTAGTCAGTAACCACAATGGAAGATGGTTGTAGTCTATAACCACAATGAAAGCCTGGGTTGTAGTCTATAACCACAATGGAAGCGCTGGGCTAAGTCTTATAGCACAATGGAAGCCTGGGTTGTAGTCTACAACCAAATGGAAGCCTGGGTTGTAGTCTATAACCACATTGGAAGCCTCGGGTTGTAGTCACAGTTCCCATTGTGGTTATAGACTAGAACCCAAGGTCCTATGGGCCAGTGGGTCTAAGGCACTGCATTTCAGTGCTAATAGGCATCATTACAGACSCTGGTTCAATTCCAGGCTGTATCACAACCGGCCGTGATTGGGAGTCCCATAGGGTGGCACACAATTGGCCCAGCGTTGTCTGGGTTAGGGGAGGCCGGGTATGCCGTCATTGTAAATAAGAATTTTTTCTTAACTGACTTGCCTAGTTAAATAAAATACACATTTTAAAAAATGCAAACCTGGGTTGTAGTCTACACTGAGTGTACAAAATATTAAGAACACCTGCTCTTTCCATGCCATAGACTGACCAGGTGAAATCTATGATACCTATTTGATGTCACTGGTTAAATCCACTTCAAGCAGTGTAGATGCAGGGGAGGAGACAGGTTAAAGAAGGATTTGAGTCAAATGAGACATAGATTGTGTATGTGTGCCATTCAGAGGTTGAATGGGCAAGACAAAATATTTAAGTTCCTTTGAAAAGGAGTAGGTGCCAGGTGCAACAGTTTGTGTAAAGAACTGCAATGCTGATGGGTTTTCACACTCAACAGTTTCCCGTGTGTATCAAGAATGGTCCACCACCCAAAGGACATCCAGCCAACGTGACAAAACTGTGGGAAGCATTAGGGTCAACATGGGCCARCATCTTTGTGGAATGCTTTCAACACCTTGTAGAGTCCATGCACTGACGAATTGAGGCTGTTCTGAGAACAAAAAGTGAGGGGGCAACTCAATATCAGGAAGGTGTTCCTAATGTTTTGTACACTCAATGTATAACCACAATGGGAAACCATGGTTATAGTCTATACCTACAATGGGAACCAATCGGTTATAGTCTATACCATACAATGGACACCTTGTTATTAGTCTATACCTACAATGGACACCTTGGTTATAGTCTATTACCTACAATAGGAACCTTGGTTCTAGTCTATACCACAATGGGAAACCTCGCTTATAGTCTATACTACAATGACCTTGGTTATAGTCATACTACTCACACACTCGACACCACTTGCCACGTTATAGTCTATACCTACAATGGACACCTTGGTTATAGTCTAATACCAACTCAATGGCGAAAACCGTGTTATAGTCTTCCTACAATGGGAACTTGGTTGTAGTCTATACCCTAACAATCGGACACCTTGGGTTATAGTCTATACTACATGGACAACTTGGTTTATAGTCTAACTACCTACAATGGGACACCTTGGTTATAGTCTTACCTACAATGGGAACCTTGGTTTAGTCTATAACCACAATGGAACTCGGTTTATAGTCTATACCTACAATGGACACCTTGGTTATAGTCTATACCTACAATGGACACCTTGGTTATAGTCTATACCTACAATGGAACCGTGTTATAGTCTATACCTACAATGGACACCTTGGTTATAGTCTATACCTACAATGGGACACCTGTTGGTATAGTCTATACCTACAATGGGAACCGTGGTTATAGTCTATACCTACAATGGAACACCTTGGTTATAGTCTATAACCACAATGGGAACCTGTTTAGTCTATAACCACAATAGGAGCCTTGGTTGTAGTCTATAACCACAATGACACGCCCAGATTGTAGTCTATAACCACAAGGAGCCTTGGTTGTAGTCTATAACCACAATGACAGCCCAGGTTGTAGTCTATAACCACAATAGGACCTTGGTTTTAGTCTATAACCACAATGACAGCCCAGATTGTAGTCTACAACCAAAATGCGAACATGGTTGTAGTCTATAACCACAATGACAGCCCAGGTTGTAGTCTACAACCAAAATGGGAACTTGGTTGTAGTCTATAACCACAATGACAGCCCAGGTTTGTAGTCTACAACCAAAATGCGAACATTGCAGCCCCAGATTGTAGTCTTGATACTCCTCCCTGAAGATGCCTCAGGAGAAATGACAAATCTTCCCTCTCTCTGACTTAACTTGTTACTCTACGTCTTGTTTTTCTCTCTTGTAATATACAGTTGGTTTACCGAAGCCTCCCCAGTGACAGTTTCTTCCATTATTACGGGAAGTTGGTATAGGTCCCTCTTGACAGTTACCCCGTAGTTCAATCCTCACATTTTCTTCCAGGGACCCCCCCTGAGAGAAACCCAAAGTAGTTTCACATCTTTTCATTTTTTTGCATCTCAGATTTTCCCCATTATATTCTGAATGACAAGGAATACTAAGTGCTCCCTGCTCTAACGCTCCCACTCTGTGGTAGCATGTGCTTGTGTCTCCGGGGAGGCTGTGTAGTTGTTGGRTAAAAATCAAAGGTCTCTCTCAGCTATACAGGCTCCCCAACAAAAGAAAAACTGACATTTTAAAGACTAAAACAGGCGTCTGGAGTGTAAGTTATCTAGGGAGAMTGTTTATAAAACATGAAAGTAACAAAGAGAAAACCCCATTCTTCACCGCTCATAGATTAGATCGGACAATTCCAGGTGTATTCTCTTAAGTCCTTGTATTCTATACTGAACAATAGCATAAATGCAACATGCAACAATTTCAACACTTTTACTGAGTTACAGTTTGTATAAGGAAATCAGTCAATTGAAATAAATTCATTAGGCTCTAATCTATGGATTTCACATGACTGGGCAAGGACGCTCTGTGGACATTTCTGCAGTCAGCAYGCCAATTGCACGCTCCCTCAAAACTTGAGACATCTGTGGCATTTTAGTGTCCTTTTATTGTCCCCAGCACAAGGTGCACCTGTGTAAGGATCATGCTGCTTAATCAGCTTCTTGATATGCCACACCTGTCAGGTGGGTGGATTATCTTGGAAAAGGAGACATTCTCACTAACAGTGATGTAAACAAATTTGTGTGCARAATTCTAKAGAAATAAGCTATTTGTGCTCATGGAACATTTCTGGGATCTTTTATTTCAGCTCATGAAACATGGGACCAACACTTTACATGTTGCATCTATATTTTTGTTCAGTGTATAATAGCTCTCTCTTTAAGGACCTAGACGAAAAACTGTGCTGGCTAAGTAATGAAGAAAAATAAACATTCTCAACGGCATCAAAAGCACCAGATACTTTGAGAATATTTCTGTAATGAAAAGCACTAGAAGTWAAATAAATTATGATTATTATTATTAGAGTGCGTAGCATATTTAGTTTGCCACAAGTTCCCTTCCTTTCTGCTACAGTCTAAGATGCCACATTTATTCTGATATATTGCCTCTTTTGTTCATGTGTGCTCTAATGATTTCTCTTAAATTTAACTTGCAAATGTGTTTTGATTACCTCCTCTTCAGACTATATTTTAATGAYATAACCATAAAGTTTTGGAGCCATGAAAAATTAACTACCCCCAAATCATGTTTCACGAGCACAGCAGAGTCTAATTAATTGTCAACCAGACAGCCACATATCAATAACAGATTGATTATTCAGTCTATCGCTGGATTGCTCCATCTTCTCCTCAGCCTTTCAGTGGAGTTCAGAGCAGCCTCAGTTTGTACACAAACAACATAGACACGAGTCTTTTTCGACAGCCTCTGAGTTAGACGGAGCTGCTGTCATGCCTAAAGACGACCTGGGGTTTGAATGGCTGTTAGTGTAAACAAACACCAAGCTGTATGTTGACAGCCTGTTATTTAGATTTAGACAGAACCACTGCCACCCGCACAGTGACTTCCTACAATGCAACTCGGTAAACCCCTGCACTAGGAAGTCTCCAGGGAGAGCATAGCGCACATCCTCCAATTGCAATATCTTGAAGCCTGGAGATCATGGTGGTTTGGTTCTGGGTGACAGCACACATCACCACTGATAGTCATTTCCCCTGCTTGTGCATGGCACACTGGCAGAATGATTTACAACGAAGTCATGCTATGGACATGACCTTGACTCGTGACTGAGTTGCCAAAGTACAGTGTTTCTACACTTGAATAAACTGCTTTGCCGATACACTTTGAGTGAAATGAGTGGCACCCAGAAAATAAGCATTTTTTAAAATTTAAACCTTATTTTACCAGGTAAGTCTCATTTACATGACCTGGAGAATAGTTACAGGGGAGAGGAGAGGGGATGAACGAGCCAATTGTAAGCTGGGGATGATTAGGTGACCACAAGGATATTTATTTTTATTTTACCTTTATTTAACTAGGCAAGTCAGTTAAAGAACAAATTATTATTTACAATGACGGCCTAGGAACAGTGGGATAACTGCCTTGTTCAGGGGCAGAACRMCAGATTTTTACCTTGTCAGCTCAGGGATTTGATCTTGCAACCTTCCGGTTACTAGTMCAACGCTCTAACCACTAGGCTACCTGCCGCCCCATATCATGGCATGTCATGAAGAATTATACTTTATTCCCTTTTCTTTCCCCTATTGGCTTTTAATTGGAATTGACTTAGTGRAGGTGGACATAATGTCGGTCTACAGCTTCGTTTATTTGACATCATAAAAGGTGTTTTAATGAATTACAGAACTTGATCTAACAAGTAAGAATCATCTCCAGCGTTTGTTTGACATGTTGATATTTTCGTATTTGTTTTGCGAACTGCCAAGACCTTAATAATTTAACTGCAAACCCATATTTGAGGCTTCATCCCAAATAATTATTCCTAAAGGGAGTTGGTATGAGAGCAGCAGAAGAGAAGATCCTTATCTGGGTCATGTTGACCAAAGTGTCTGAGTTGGACTGCTGATCTAGGATCATTTTTTCCCCATTTAGATCATAATGAAAAGAGATTATATGGACAGTGGGAACCTGATCCTAGATCAGCACTCCTACTAATCTGAGACWGTGTAATAATGTCGGCCCTGATGCTGCATGGTGCTTCTTTTTCTACAAAATCACGTTCATTTGTTCTGCAGCTCYAACTCATTAATACGGATTCACAATAATTGCCCCTTGAGGTTTTCCATTCCAACATGAATAATTATTCACAATCTAATATGACAAGATTTGACATTAAACAATCAGAAGAATGTATTATCAATCCACCTTCTAGTCTTTGTTCTGTGATGAAAACATTTCGTCCTCCTTTGACACTGTTTTTATGCATTCATAAAGCCTTTATAACAGCTACTTAGGCCATTATAACACATGTCATAGGAAAGCATTAACAATATGAACGACGGCATCACATTTTGGGAAGCTAATTATAGACGAGCACTCTGGATAATAAGCAAATCTGTTGTCATGTCAACGGATGTTTTTTGTTGTTGTTGTAAAACAGATATAGTATTCTCCGTGTGAGAGATACAGGAAGAGAGCCAACTCAATAGAACATCCGTCAAGTAATGTCCATGTGTAGTCTTGAAAAACAGATTGAAAGGTCCTGCTCTGAGTCATTTATTTACACACTTCCATTTAATGGTGACTTAAGAAGTCCATTTCCTCCTTATTAAGAACATAATTACCCCCTTCCTCTTACGAGTTTCTATTCCCTGGAGTTGCTCCTTAATGGAATCAACAACGTGGAGGTCACAAAAGGTTAAAGTCTCTTATTGATTTGAAAGTAATTAACTTGTATAAATATTTAGGAAAACTCTAATACGCATCATTCCAACCCCAAAACAAATCTTTATTAGGAACAGCACTTCTACCATTCGTGGGATATATTTAGTTTTAGTTTTACAATATATATATAATATAATATGCCATTTAGCAGGCTATTTTATCCAAAGCGACTTACAGTCATGCGTGCATACATTTTCTGTATGAGTGAGCCCGGGAATTAAACCCACTACCCTGTCGTTGTAAGCGTCATGCTCTACCAACTGATATAGAGGACCAGCGTATATTCATTCATTTTTATTTTCAGATTGGATTCAATTTATCGTTGAACCCCAACCACCCTATTTCAGATTGTCCTCTTCCCTCCCCAACCAGATATAGTATATTAATTAATATTTGAAGTTATTTTTAAAGTAATACAGTTTTTARCGTCCTTAATTGAAACAATAACAAAGTGGCCRCCYYGCCTCTGTTTTGGTCATAACCTGAGGGASGGGCCTGGAGAAATGTAACCACTCTCARATAGACAGAACTACGGATGCGAGGACTGACCATCCATGATACCACCATTATAGTTTGAATCATGTTTTATACAGTGTTTGTTTACATTTACTTTGTTTACAAACATTGGAGTAAAACAAGCTTATATTTGGGGTTCTGATGAGGTACGACTGTTGAACTAAAACTCACGAGGCATTTATAAGTTATATTCTTTGAGAATCAATGAGTATATATCATTCATTTACAAGTCCAAAAATGGATGTAGCAACTAAAGATTCTAGCTTTAAAGTTAACTTAAAGGAAGGATATATACTACCAGAGGGGTGTTTAAATATTAATAAAGTAAATGATGCAGTTAAGGACAGAAAGCTATACACAGTTTTCCATATAATAAAATCATGATTAAACAATATTCAAAAGTATTACCAATATGCTCCCAAATATCACATATTCACCAAAAACACAATCTCTCATTGTATTGTGTTTTTAGGAAAACCTTGGAAGAACTAATAAAAAAACGTCCTTTTACATCTTCACATTTGATATTTGAGAGATCTGCCGGGTTAGTGGGAACCACAATATCCCTCAATTCACAATCTCATCCCTATCACCAGGTGCTCTGTACCTTCTAATCGCACCTCTTGTCCCATGTCTCCTCTCCTCAACACCTTCTTACAGCTGCTTTCCTCTCGCTCCCCCTCCCACTCCCCCTCCCCCTCCCACTCCCCCTCCCCCTCCCCCTCCCCCAAACCCAATTCTCCACTGAACACCCGAAAATGTGCAGAAAAGTATTACCAGTAGAAAGCCAATTATACAGTGCTTTCAGAAAGTATTCACACCCCTTGACTTTTTCACATTTTGTTGTGTTACAGTCTGAATTTAAAATGGATTACATCGAGATGTTTGGTCACTGGCCTACACACAATACCCCATAATATCAAAGTGGAATTATGTTTTTTCGAAATGTATACAAATTAATTAAAAAGGTGAAATGTCTTGAGTCAATAAGTATTCAACCACTTTGTTATGGCAAGCCTGAATAAGTTCAGGAGTAAAAATGTGCTTAACAAGTCACATGATACGTTGAATGGACTCACTCTGTGTGCAATAATAGTGTTMMATTTTTTTATGACTACCTCATCTCTGTACCCCACACATACGATTATCTGTAAGGTCCCTCAGTTGAGCAATGGATTTCAAAGACAGATTCAACCTCAAATACCAGGGAGGTTTTCCAATGCCTCCAAAGAAGGGCACCCATTGGTAGATGGGTAAAAATTAAAAAAAAGCTGAGATTGAAAATCCCTTTGAGAATGCTGAAGTTATTAATTACACTTTGGATGGYGTATCAATACACCCAGTCACTACAAAGATACATGGATCCTTCCTGACTTAGTTGCCGGAAAGGAAGGAAAGCGCCCAGGGATTTCATCATGAGGCCAATGATGGCTTTAAAACAATTACAGAGTTTAATGTGATAGGATAACACCGAGGAGGGATCAACAACATTGTAGTTACTCCACAATACTAACCTAATTGACAGAGTGAAAAGAAGGAAACATGCACAGAATAATTTTTTTCTCCAAAACGTGCATCCTGTTTGCAACAAGGCACTAAAGTAATGCTTCAATAAATGAGGCAAAGCAATTAACGTTTTGTTCTGAATACAAAGTGTCTGTTTGGGGCAAATCCAATACAACACATTACTSAGTACCACTCTCCATATTTTCAAGAATAATGGTGGCTGCATCATGTTATGGGTATGCTTGTAATCATTAAGGACTGGGGAGTCTTTCAGGATAAAAAAAAGAAATGGAATGGAGTTGAGCAGAGGCAAAATCCTAGAGGAAAACCTGGTTCAGTCTGTTTTCCAGCAGACATCAGGATATGAATTCAGCTTTCGCCAGGACAATAAGCTAAAACACAAGGCCAAATCTACACTGGAGTTGCTTACCAAGAAGACAGTGAATGTTCCTGAGTGGCCGTGTTACAGTTATCACTTAAATCTGATTGAAAATCTATGGCAAGGCCTGAAAATAGTTGCCTAGCAATGATCAACAAATGTTGCACAAATCCAGCTGTGGAAAGATCTTAGAGACTTACCCAGAAAGACTCGTGACTGTAATCAATACCAAATGTGATTCTACAAAGTATTGACTCAGGGGTGTGAATATTTACTGTATATAAATTAGATATTTCTATATTTAATTTTCAATATATTTGCAAAACTTTCTAAAAACATGTTTCCACTTTGTCATTATGGGTTATTGTGTGTAGATGGGTGAGAAAAATGAAATGTAATCCATATTGTTTTCAGGCTGTGGAATAAGTCAAGGGGTATGAACACTTCCTGAAGACACTGTAGACCATGTCTCAAACCACTACACATACGACACCCCTAAAGTATTATCCTAGAAAGGTTTTTTTGTTGAACGCAACTAAATATGTGATCAGTCAAGTTATCTTTTTGTCCACATACCAGCAGCTTACCCAAAGGGTTAAATACTGGTTCTAAGTTTAGCTAGCTCAGCAAGTTCTGAGTTGGTAGATTTAAAACAAGGTCCCAGATATACAGTAGCTGATATCTTACATTGCTGATGTCTTCAAAGTATACCATCATATAGACGATATGCAAGCTGCTCACTGAGTGTTAGGTGATGTAGAGAGCAGGTTCGATTTAAGCTGCTCACTGAGTGTTTGGTGGTTTAGAGAGCAGGTCTGATTTAAGCTGCTCACTGAGTGTTTGGTGGTTTAGAGAGCAGGTCTGATTTAAGCTGCTCACTGAGTGTTAGGGGGTTTAGAGAGCATGTCTGATTTAAGCTGCTCACTGAGTGTTAGGGGGTTTAGAGAGCAGGTCTGATTTAAGCTGCTCACTGAGTGTTAGGGGGTTTAGAGAGCAGGTCTGATTTAAGCTGCTCACTGAGTGTTTGGTGGTTCAGAGAGCAGGTCTGATTTAATATGCTCACTGAGTGTTTGGTGGTTTAGAGAGCAGGTCTGATTTAAGCTGCTCACTGAGTGTTATTTTTATTATCCATTATATTACCAGGTAAGTTGACTGAGAACACATTCTCATTTACAGCAACAACCTGGGGAATAGTTACAGGGGAGAAGAGTCGGGATGAATGAGCCAATTGTAAACTGGGGAATCTTAGGTGACCATGATGGTTTGAGGGCCAGATTGGGAMTTTAGCCAGGACACCAGGGTTAACACCCCTACTCTTACAATAAGTGCCATGGGATCTTTAATGATCTCAGAGAGTCAGGACACCCGTTTAACGTCCTATCCGAAAGACAGCACCCTACACAGGGCATTGTCCCCAATCACTGCCCTGGGGCATTGGGATATTTTTTAGACCAGAGGAAAGAATGCCTCCTACTGGCCCTCCAACACCACTTCCAGCAACATCTGGTCTCCCATCCAGGGACTGACCAGGACCAACCCTGCTTAGCTTCAGAAGCAAACCAGCAGTGGTATGCAGGGTGGTATGCTGCGTGGTATGCTGCTGGCTGGTGTTAGGTGGTGTAGAGAGCAGATCTGATTTAWGCTGCTCACTGAGTGKTAGGTGATGTAGAGAGCRGGTCTGATCCAACCAATAGCATCCACCAGACCAGAGCCTGTATTCATACAGCTAGGTCCTAGCACTCTTACCATGTGATGCTTTATGAATACAAGCCCTGAATCAGCATCATAAGGCTTGGGAGGTACTACAGGCCCTGAATCAGCATTATAAGGGTTGGGAGGTACTACAAGCCCTGAATCAGCATCATACGGGTTGGGAGGTACTACAGGCCCTGAATCAGCATCATAAGGTTTGGGATACTACAGGCCCTGAATCAGCCATCCTACAGGGTTGCGGAGGTTTTTTAAAAACTAAAAAAACAGGGGCCCTGAATCAGCATCCTACAGGTTGGGAGGTACTACAGGCCCTGAATCAGCATCCTAAAGGTTGGGAGGTACTACAGGCCCTGAATCAGCATTCAAAGGGTTGGGAGGTACTACAGGCCCTGAATCAGCATCCTAAGGGTTGGGAGGTACTACAGGCCCTGAATCAGCATCCTAAAGTTGGGAGTTCCTACAGGCCCTGAATCAGCATCCTAAGGGTTGGGAGGTACTACAGGCCCCGAATCAGCATCATAAGGGTTGGGAGTTCCTACAGGCCCTGAATCAGCATCCTAAAGGTTGGGAGTTCCTACAGGCCCTGAATCAGCATCCTACAGGTTGGGAGTTCCTACAGGCCCTGAATCAGCATCCTACAGGTTGGGAGGTACTACAGGTCCTGAATCAGCATCCTAAAGGTTGGGAGGTACTACAGGTCCTGAATCAGCATCCTACAGGTTGGGAGGTACTACAGGCCCTGAATCAGCATCCTACAGGTTGGGAGGTACTACAGGCCCTGAATCAGCATCATAAGGGTTGGGAGGTACTACAGGCCCTGATATACATATCTCATGGTTAGTGCTATCTAGAATCCTTGGGACGTTCCTACACTTAATTCTAACCTTAACCCCTACCCCAACTATAACCATAACCCTTACCTAAACCTACCCTTAACAATTTTACATTTCAACCTCAATGGGGTAACGTCAGTGTTGGGACATCCCGCGGATCCCAGATAGCACAAACACATTCCCAGCTTGCATCCTCAATAAGGTAATTCTGGGAATATGGATCTCTGATAATCAGAAAAGGAAGTGTTAATTTCTAATGATATATATTCTTAAGATACTGTATTCAACCAATGTCCTAACAGTTCTACACTGTATGTGTTTGTAATGAAGATGCAAGGAGTCAGGAAGCTGGTGCGTTTAATCAGAACGAACATAGAGACACGAAACAAACAAGAGATGAGTCTGAAAATGAACACAGAAATAATTCTGCCTGATGGGTGATAACAATGGAGTGCAAGATAAAGGGGGAGTAATCAGGGAAGTGATTATGTCCAGGTGTGCGTAATGATGAGGCGCAGGTGTGCGTAATGATGGTTTGCCAGGACCGGTGGTTAGTAGACCTGAGAGGGGGAGTGGGAGTAGAAGTGACAGTTTTGATACATCAAGGCTTTCTTACCAGAATGTAATATTGGTCACATTTGTACGTGGGGAATGAAGTTAAATATCAAGNGGGAGTAGAAGTGACAGTTTTGATACATCAAGGCTTTCTTACCAGAATGTAATATTGGTCACATTTGTACGTGGGGAATGAAGTTAAATATCAAGGTATCAATTCACTTTGGGGGAAATTTAGCAGTTGTGAATTTTGCAATTATTGAAAATAATTTTGTCTATACACATTGGAATAGTCCCTTTTACGCACAAGGCCCATCCAAAACGTTCTATAACCAGTGTTTATACAATGTGATATGACTAATAGGTGTCAGAAACATTCAAATAACTGTWGGTAATGGTAATGACAATTTTCTTAAACTATCTCAACATATCTATTCTTCAAGGACCCCTTTTTTTAAACCAGATTGATCATTATGAAAGGCACTCTGAGACATTTTAGCACAGGGGTATTGTCATCAGACCCCCACAGGCTCTGAGCAGAGAACTTGAATTTTTGATGAAAAACRGATAAAAACATTTACCTGGCTGGTCTACTGTAGATGAGGATCTCTGATGGTATGCAAATGACGATGTGAAGTGAAGTTTTGGCTCTCAGTCATGTTGTACTCCCATGGCCATTTCTGTACCCAAAGTGAACTGCAGTCAGAAAAAAAGTTCAGTCAGAACAGGACTGATGATTGGACCAAACCTCTAGTTCTGAACTTTACATCACCAATGGGATTATGAGAAACAGTAGTTCTTAGATCATCCCCCCACCTRGGGTCTGCTCTGCTGCTTGCTGGATATCAACACCATACCGCAGAATCCTGCAAGCTGTGCTGCAGTATGATCAACTTTTAAATGAGGACCCACTGTACATATGGTGGCCTTTGATCAAATCACTGACTGATCAGTCAAAACAAACAGCAACATGGTCCCAGAGTCCCAAAGGGCACCTATTCCCCATGTAGTGCACTACTGTTTACCAGGGCACATCGGGGGAATAGGGTTCTATTTGGGACTCAGAAGAGTCAACGATTTCATTAATTTCCAGACTTCACCTACATTTAAAGCAGACCTGCCAGGATGATCCTACCACCCTGTCCCACCCCACAGAGACCTGCCAGGTTGATCCTACCACCCTGTCCCACCTCCCAGAGACCTGCCAGGATGATCCTACCACCCTGTCCCACCTCCCAGAAACCTGCCAGGATGATCCTACCACCCTGTCCCACCTCCCAGAGAACTGCCAGGATGATCCTCCCACCCTATCCTACCCCCGGAGGTGGTACATTGCAATAATACCAGGCTTGGCGGATGTAATGTAATTTAGTTTGATCATGGCTTCATCATTATCCTGTTCCCATTGTCTAATATCAACATGTAACCTATTATGCTAAATCTCTTTAGAGCCCAAGGACAGTGTACGTTCCAAATTTACGTTTGGAAGTGTACGTTCCAAATGGCACCATATTCCCTATGTAGTGCACTACTTCTGACCAGGGCCAATGAGGCTCTTGTCAAAAGCAGTGCACTATACAGGGAATATGGTGCCGTTTGGGACCCAGGCTAAGACGAGGACGGAGAATAATTCAACAATACCATCTGCATATTTTGTACCTGTTCACACTGACGTATGAATGGCCATCGTCTGAGGTGTTTTTCTTGAGGTTTATGTCGAACTGGATGATTGTWTTCATGGTAATCCCCAATCTTTTCCTAGCTTTTAGATCACAATAGAAGGGAGAACAATGGTGGGGAATGCTGGCAGGCTTACAGGTTTTAAATGTATGGTGTATTCTCCCAAGACTCAACCTATATAGTTAATTACAGACTTTTTGGCATCAAACACGTTCAGGAAATTCATATTCTACTGTACTCTCGTGGTTGAAATGTATGTGCTGTTTTAGTGCTGGGTATCTATTTGCAGTAGAGGTTCTATGTTTGTGTTACAGTTCTATGTTATTGTTATTCAACACAATCTAAAAGATTGTTGGTGAGAATACAAATGTCCCCCCCAAAACAAAAAATKGTGTGAACAATTTTGAAAATCTTTCAATCTTTAAAAAAACAAGGTCTGTATGTTTTCCTGCCCCTGTGGCATCCTGTTCTATATAGCTGATATTTGCTACTATGGCMTATTTATTGCCTTACCTCCTCACGCCATTTACACACACTGTATATAGACTTTTTTTCTATTGTGTTATTGACTTGTGTCACACTGCTTTGCTTTATCTTGGCCAGGTCGCAGTTGTAAATGAGAACTTGTTCTCAACTGGCCTACCTGGTTAAATAAMGGTGAAMTAAATAAAATAAAATAAAAATGGAYGAGTTTATTCCAGTGGGGCACAGGACTGTATCTGACTCATATATTGTTCCTGTGTGATTCAGCTCCTCAAACTTAATGCGGACTTGGGAACATTCCAGAGAGGATGCTGTGATAAAATCATGAYCTACTGTATATTGGGACTTGATAACATGTAAGAGTAGAATTTGGAGGAACACAGTTCTCATGCTGATATCATATTCACATTTAAAAATGAGTTTTCCAGGGTGAATTCTAGGTATTTACATTGATGAGATCCCAGGAGGGTTCTACCTTCTAATCGCATCAGTTATTCAATGGGATCACATAGGAAAAAAATACCTTTTCATAATTCTACCCCTGTATTCAATATTGTAGCCTACTGTACTGGAGCTTTGCCTRACTGCTGTACTCTGTTGACGCCGTGATGGCTTTTCTTCCATTCTGGCTTGACTTCTTGGCGGTTTTGCTCCTTGATTAGAACTATTGATGAGAAACGGTTGGTCAATCAGGGTGAGTGGACTCGACCATTCATTTTCATTAGTCATTCAGGTCTCACGCCTGCACAGGGATGGAGGGGGAAGAGACCATCTGTGAGGCTCTGTCAGATCGTTAATAGCAGTCCTCTCTCCAAGGCTTTGGGTTTATATTATGAAGGGTCTCGTCGATTTTGATTTTCCTGTGAAATGTAAACACGAACATACAAGATATTCCACCTGATTTGCCATGTATCTTAATCAAAACGTAGTAAACCGTTGCAGTCACAGGGAATATCTGTCTTGCAATTTGTAGCTGGACAGAAAATACCAAAATGGTTTATTGAGGCTTCTCTAATTTTCCTCCTCAGACACATGTATGTATCCTTTCTTGACCTCCTGATGTTTCCTGAGTAAGAATAGACAGGTTGATTTGAATCGGTYTCCTTTCTCCTTCACTGGGTCTCGGCTAACAACAAATTATAACTCCTGTCTCCTCCTGGAATTTCAATGGGTTCATTATTTGCAGATGCTTCATTTTTCTTCGTCCGTCCCTGATTATTCTTTATTCAAAATGTATMTTTTGGCTGTCTGACAGTCACTGAAAGTAGTGGCACATGTATTCATGAAGGGTTTTAATATTATATATTTCCCTTTCATTTTCCAGTTGGTAAATCCAGTTCAGAGAGGTTTTTAATGGGATAATGGTGTTGTAATGGAGCGTATACTCTGTAGTGACACTGGCTGTGGATCACTCAGATGTTCCACTGCCGTACAGGAGTACTAGTGTGATCTACTGAGCAGTTTGTTATAAATGCCACATAAAGGCATTTTTGAGTGAAAACACACATTGGTCTCAGTGATCATGTGGTTAAATGGCACTGAGCTGAGGATGTAAATACACAGTGTTAAAGCGTAATGATTTCATGACACTTGAAAGAGAATGATTCATCCCGGATGTAAAAAAATAAAATAAAAAATGTACTTGTTAGGTAGTGGATATGGCGTTGAGTGATGGGTGTTTTCCTGTTTTTCAGCAGCAGAGGAATATATTAAGTCTGAAGTAATATCTACAGTACACTATCAACTACTCGGGAGTCCCATAAGGGCACAATTGGCCCAGCATTGTCCGGGTTAGTGTTTGGCCAGGGTAGTGTTTGGCCAGGGTAGTGTTTGGCCAGGGTAGTGTTTGGCCAGGGTAGTGTTTGGCCAGGGTAGTGTTTGGCCAGGGTAGCACGTCATTGTAAATAAGAATTTGTTCTCAACTGACTTGCCTAATAAAAATAAATACATTTAAAATCCAGACACTGCATCAGACATCCACCAGCTCCACTCACAAATCCCTCCCACACCTCAGACCTGCAGCCTACACCCTGGGTGGCCTGACCAGGTAGAAATCGCTGTGATATCACGTGGATTGGGATATGTTCTGCATTGCGTCCAACAACAACATTGACGAATACGCTGATTCGGTGAGCGAGTTCATTAGAAAGTGCATCGGCAACGTAATACCCACAGCAACGATTAAAACATTCCCAAACCAGAAACCGTGGATTGATGGCAGCATTCGCGTGAAACTGAAAGCGCGAACCACTGCTTTTAACCAGGGCAAGGTGACCGGAAACATGACATGAATACAAACAGTGTAGCTATTCCCTCCGCAAGGCAATCAAACAAGCTAAGTGCCAGTATAGAGACGAAGTAGAGTCGCAATTCAACAGCTCAGACACAAGAGGTATGTGGCAGGGTCTACAGTCAATCACGGATTACAAAAAGAAAACCAGCCCCGTCGCGGACCAGGATGTCTTGCTCCAGACAGACTAAATAACTTTTTTGCTCGCTTTGAGGACAATACAGTGCCACTGACATGGCCCCCTACCAAAACCTGCGGGCTCTCCTTCACTGCAGCCGAGGTGAGTAAAACATTTAAACGTGTTAACCCTCRCAAGGCTGCAGGCCCAGACGGCATTCCCAGCCGCGTCCTCAGAGCATGCGCAGACCAGCTGGCTGGTGTGTTTACRGACATATTCAATCAATCCTTATCCCAGTCTGCTGTTCCCACATGCTTCAAGAGGGCCACCATTGTTCCTGTTCCCAAGAAAGCTAAGGTAACTGAGCTAACTGATACGCCCCGTAGCACTCACTTCCGTCATCATGAAGTGCTTTGAGAGACTAGTCAAGGACCATATCACCTCCACCCTACCTGACCCCTAGACCATAATATGTCAGAGTCAAGGCCCGCGGGCCACATCCGGCCCGCGCGAGAAGGTTTTTTACGGCCCCTGGAATGATCTTGATTTTTATTAGAAACCGGCCCGCAGACCGCAGCAAGCCGGCAGCCGCAGATCTTTTACACGCACCAATACTACATTTCCCACAATGCAACGGTGGGCACGAGCAGTAGGCTGCTTTCATTTCAATATTTATGGCCACAGCAGTCGTCAGCATCACAGTAAAATTAACTTTCAGATACCCATCAAAATGGCAAAACGGAAGGTGACACTGAGAACCGGGGTTTTTCAAACAAGGTGGGAGTCGCGGAGTATATGTTCACGGAGGTAGCTGGAAAACCTGTGTGTCTTCTGTGTGGAGAAAGTGTGGCGGTACTGAAAGAGTATAATCTGAGACGACATTATGAAACGAAACACGGCGGACAAAAACGAATATGGACATGGAACAAGGCTACAAAAGGCAGAGGATTAAAACGAGGCTCAAATCTCGACAGGCTCTGTTCAAAAAAGCAAATCACAAGGCCAGGCTGCCTGTCAAGGCCAGTTTTATTTTGGCAGAAGAGATCGCTAAATCAGCCCGGCCATTTACGGAGGGGGATTTCATCAAAAACTGCATGATTAAAGTTTGTGACGAAGTTTGCCAGAAAAAAGGCAACTCTTTTTAAATGTTGAGTCTGAGCAGAAAACCCAATTGCCGAAGAGTAGACCAGTTGTCCATCAATCTAAAGAGCAGCTTGTGAAAAGGGAAAAGATTTCATTGCATATTCCTTGGCTGTGGATGAGAGCACCGACATTTCTGACATTGCCCCAGTTGTCAATTAAACCTCCAAATGGAGTTGATTGACCTCCAATGCAATGATGCACTGAGGGCAAAATATGCCGGCAGTGGGTGCTGCGGAGTTCGCCGTTTCCTCCCCGACACAATGCCCCAGCTGCGCATCCAGGCTGCTCCAACGTTGTCTTGTTTGGCAGCACATACCTTGTGTGAACAACTGTTTTCTTTGATGCACCTGAACAAACATCACACAGAAGTCGACTTACTGCTGACACCTCCACTCAACTTCTGAGGATTTCCTCAGCTCAGAGCCTTACCCGAACATTGATGAACTTGTGGAAAAAGATGGGACACCCACCAAGTATCACCCTCAACCTCAAACAAGTGAACATTACTGTGCAATCACAATTTTAGAGTTTTTACTCAGTTCAAGTTTAAAAGTTAAAGTTTAATATTTGTTTTCACTGCATGTTACTTCTCCTTAACAAAGTGTTGTTTTTTTGATTAATAGATTTTTGCACTTTATTTTATTGTATTTCAATCCAATTATATTTAAAAAATATTTCAGTTGAGTGGATGATAGAAAATTGCTATTTATTGTTTTTTTTTGAAGTAAATTTAGCCCACTTTTGCTAAATAGAAAATATAGGCTACTGATGGTGCCTTGAATACCGGTTTCTTCTTTCTTTAATGTTCATGTTATGGGGATTTTTATATAAAGGAAATTTGTCTTTTGTGTCTGTTGAAAATTAAAGATTCTGACAGAGCCATAAGAAAATATTGCTTTATTTATCTGATCATTTGGAATATATTTGTTAGGTTTTCAGTAGGTTCAATTAGGTTCACTAGACTATATGCGTCATTTAAAAATTTTTCAATGAACATTCGAACAGTCCGGCCTCGGCTTGTAGCTAAATTTTTTATTTGGCCCTCCCTCATTTGACTTTGACACCCCTGCCCTCTACCCACTCAATTTGCTTACCGACCCAATAGGTCCACAGACGACTCAATCGAACCACACTGCACACTGCCCTAACCCATCTGGACAAGAGGAAAACCTATGTGAGAATGCTGTTCATCGACTACAGCTCAGCATTTAACACCATAGTACCATCCAAACTGTCATCAAGCTCGAGACCCTGGGTCTCGACCCCACCCTGTGCAACTGGGTACTGGACTTCCTGACGGCGCCCCCAGGTGGTGAGGGTAGGTACAACATCATCCACCCGCTGATCCTCAACACTGGGGCCCCACAAGGGTGCGTTCTGAGCCCTCTCCTGTACTCCCTGTTCACCCACGACTGCGTGGCCATGCACGCCTCCAACTCAATCATCAAGTTTGCGGACGACACTACAGTGGTAGGCTTGATTACCAACACAACGAGACGGCCTACAGGGAGGTGGTGAGGACCACAGGAGTGTGGTGTCAGGAAAATAACCTCACACATCAACGTCAACAAAACAAAGGAGATGATTGTGGACTTCAGGAAACAGCAGAGGGAGCACCCCCCTATCCACATCGACGGGCACGTCGTGGAGAGGTAGTAAGTTTTAAGTTCCTCGGTGTCACACATCACGGACAAACTGATTTGTGCTCACCCACACAGACAGCGTTGTGAAGAAGGCGGAGTAAGCCGCTCTTAGTGCGGGCTGAAGAAATTCGGCTTGTCACCAAAAGCACTCACAAACTTCTACAGATGCAACAATCGAGAGCATCCTGACGGGCTGTATCACCGCCTGGTACGGCAACTGCTCCACCCACAACCGTAAGGCTCTCCAGAGGGTAGTGAGGTCTGCACAACGCATCACCGGGGGCAAACTACTTGCCCTCCAGGACACCTAACACCACCCGATGTCACAGGAAGGCCATAACTCATCAAGGACAACAATCACCCGAGCCACTGCCTGTTCACCCCGCTATCATCCAGAAGGCGAGGTCCGTACAGGTGCATCAAAGCAGGGACCGCGAGACTGAAAAACAGCTTCTATCTCAAGGCCATCAGACTGTTAAACAGCCACCACTAACATTTAGTGGCCGCTGCCAACATAATGACTCAACTCCAGCCAATTTAATAATGGGAATTGATGGAAATGTATGTAAAAATGTATCACTAGCCACTTTAAACAATGCCACTTAATATAATGTTTACATACCCTACATTACTCATCTCATATGTATATGTATATACTGTACTCTATATCATCTACTGCATCTTGCCATCTTTATGTAATACATGTTATCACTAGCCACTTTAAACTATGCCACTTTATGTTTATATACCCTACATTACTCATCTCAAATGTATATCTGTACTCTCTACCATCTACTGCATATTGCTATGGCTTGATTCTGTCCATTCTGTACCATGGCCGTTCTGTACCATTACTCATTCATATATCTTTATGTACATATTCTTTATCCCTTTACACTTGTGTGTATAAAGTAGTAGTTGTGGAATTGTTAGGTTAGATTACTCGTTGGTTATTACTGCATTGTCGACCTAGAAGCACAAGCAATTTCGCTACACTCGCATTAACATCTGCTAACCATGTGTATGTGACAAATAAAATTTGATTTGATTTGATTTAAAGGATCTGAATGACAGGAGGAACACTGATACAGGGGTATAGAATGGCAGGGGGGAAGTAGGGCACACAACAAGAAAGAAACATCAGCTTATAAGAGATTTTATCAAAGGCTGCTTCTGTTGGAATCTCCTCACAGTGAGTTACCACACAAACACACAGACAGRCTGTTTTGATCCATTAGGGGAATAATGAGATTAGCGTCTGGCAGAGAGAAGCCTGTAGATCTCAATGCAAATTCTCCTGACAAAACGAAACGACTACTCTTTAGGTGAAAGTGTGCCAAGCGGCGGCTTTTCCGGGCCGAAAAAGGAAGAGTGGTAAACAATAATTAAATGATGACGCCGTTGCCATGGAATCTGCCCGCGCTGAGACGACGACGTGACATTTCCGCTCCGCAATATTAATAATAAAGGAGATTACACACACACCTCGACTTGACGTGTGTGTGTGCGTGTTGTGTGTCTCACAAATGAGACCAAACCCAGTAAAATTATTAGAAGACCGACAGACAGACGCCTAGCCCACGTATAATAACCAAAAGAGAGAGCCCAGGCAGCTGTTGTGAAATTAATATCCATCAAAGAACCACACGGTTTGTGCTTGACTTTATGTAGGCAAACTCTATTGTGTATGGTAGGCATGTRCCAGGAACCATTTCACCAGATAATGAATGAGACGGTGACAACCCCCTCATTGAGAGGATGGGGGACACACATACCTATTGTAATGTAGGGAGCCAATGACCTACTTTACTTTCTGCATTCTATGTCTTCCCCTTCTGAATCTATTGTTCTTTATATTAAACTAAACTCTGAACTGGGTTTGCTACAGAAACACTACAGTCCTTTCATTTTCCAGACATGGCAAGAAGGCAGGGTGTGGATAATTGAAGGTTGAGAATGGCTCTTCACAGCCAGTGGAGTATAAGTAGACTTTTAGATGGTAAAGATATGCTTTAGTTTAGTTTAGTACAATACTGTATGGTTGATTGACTTGACAAATCCAGAATAACAAGACATAGATTTACTAACGCCTGGCTTTTAACACAGAAAGGAGAACGTGTTCAACTTACCTGCTTAGATAAAGGTAATAAATAAATAAACTACAAGTAGGTCAAAAGCTAAGGGCACAACTYGATTAAAAACAGTAACCACCTCTTGGGATAAACCAAAAACAACAGGACCGTAATTATAATGAGAAGCACTGTAGACTTAGAATGAAACACATCTAGATTGACAGGTGAATATAATTTGCAAGTCTTGCTTTCCTCGTTTGCCTCCACATTTTCCTTTGATTGTGTGAGTGATATGACAGCTTCCTAAAAAAAAACAGGCGGGAAGCTGCTGCTGAAAGCATCCCACCTCCTCCGGTACCTGACCCTGTTTAATCTTTAACAAGCAGTGAACGCAGACAGACAAACGTAGCATGCCATGTGTTTAAGAGAAACACCAAATGGTGACACAGAGGACTAGTGGAGTAGCAACGTGAACACGTTTGTTTTCTCCTCCCTTTGGGGGTGATCCGTGTTTACATCCCCATCTCATTCTAACTGGCAGAAATAGACACCTCTGAAAAATAAAAGAATAATAAAACAAGTGTACTTTGCAGCTGTGGTAATGCTGTATGTTACACGACGACCATTCCAGAGTCAGCGCTTAACGCATCTCCAACTCCGCATCCCAAATGGAACCAACCCTATGCTCTACTTGTGACCGGCGCGCTATGGGCCCTGGTCAAAAGTAGTGCACTAAATCAAATCAAATTGTATTTGTCACAGGTGGAGACTAACAGTGAAATTCTTGCTTCCCAACAATGCAGAGAAAAAAATTAAAATATATATATTTTTYAAATAACACAAGGAATAAATACACAGTAACAATAACTTGTCTATGGCAGGGATGTACGAGTGCCTTGCGCTACAGAGGGAATATGGTGCCATATATAAGAAATAGGGTGCCATATATAGGGAATAGGGTGCCATATATAGGGAATRGGGTGCCATATAGGATGCAACCCATGTGTTGGAGTAGCAAGGCCACATGTAAATAGCTCCTGACTGGGTCATGATGTATAGCCATGGCAGACACAGCCTCAGTGTAGCAGAAGGTCAACATACATTGAMGTCTGCATCACAAATGGCACCCTATTCTGTATTCAGTGCACTACTTTTGACGAGGACCCATAGGGCGCTGGTCAAAAATAGCACACTATATAGGGAAAAGGGAGCTATTTGGGATGCAGCTATGGAGATAGGCCGTGGATGTTCTATATCACCTCTCATGTTCAGATTGTCACACTGGGAAATAGGATTCRGTACTTTTATTTTACCCGGATGCATTTCCTTAGCCTAGACTAGACCCCACACCACCATACCAGCATGTCGGAGAGAGCAGCAATTCCACATCAATGGATGGTGGTCTATGGATGAAGCATCAATGTCTAATATGATATGAGTTCTTCATTAAATCTCCACTAAGATTATACAGCTGTTTACCCAAATGTACTGAATGAATACAGTATATGTATGAATATATATTTGAATATATTTCTGTCTATGTTTGTCCTCACTGACTCCAAAAATAGGGAAAACCTGAATGAACTTCCTGCTCTTACATGAGGATGATCATGACAATTGTTGATTCAGTAAATTTATATCTACAACAATGAGAATTCAGATTTTACATTATAACATGTTCAAATATTACAGTATGTATGGTCATCCGAAGTGTATGCTTCAAGGCAAATTCATGTCATCCATAATATGGAATGGCAGATGGGCGGACACTCATTGCATGAATGGAGCCCAATTGGCCAACATTAATATTTAAAAATGATGGGTGGGTTTCTCTAGAGAGCCTCAATCACATGTTTTCTCCCCCCTTTCCAGAGATCTTATCACACCTGTTAATGATGAAATCCTATTGTATCCGTTCCACTCTGTTAATCCCTCAGGTGTTATTCCTCATTTACATACATTTACATGTATATTCTCTATTTTCTCCTAACCTGGATTGGATGATTCCAACCGATATGTTATCAATCTGTCACGCCTTGTCCACGATATGTWTTTGACAGTTTGGCTTTATTTAAATTTGAATAAAAACTGCCATCGCAGAATGAGGAGTGGGGTCTGTATGGAAGTCTATGGAATGGATACTGACGCTTGTGACTGAATGTGAGCTAAACTTTAGCACAGAGGGCACAGAAACCTCATCTATAATGAGATCAAACTGCAATGAGAGGTTTGCTTACAAATTACCAAGATAAAGCAMTTCGATCACCAACAGAAATAACAGTGTTAACCTGCAACATTACCCTTACCTAAGCTTTAGATTTGTGGAAGAAGAATATACTTTTTTTGGAAGGCACTTGGCTTTCTCTACTAGCACTGACTTAGCTGAGAACAACATTATTGAGTGAAAAATGTACTTGCTACGATTGTGATATGTTGATGTCTCACATAGCTWTCTTAAGATGAATGCACTAACTTGTATGTCACTCTGGATAAGAGCCTCTGCTAAATAACTCAAATGTAAGTTTCCCACTTGCACCAAGTATGTTTATTCCGATCAACATATTGGTCTTGCCGAAAAACGACCCCAAATAAAACCTCCTTTTACCTCTTCAGAGACGAGGGTCAGCAGGAGTCGTCATATTTAATGAGGAAACTAAATGG
>NC_036842.1:89166968-89170236 GCF_002910315.2 Salvelinus sp. IW2-2015
TCAATTGGTGACGCCACTGCACTCTGAGACTTGACGTAGTTGTTCCCCTTGCTCAGCGAGGGCTTGCGTGCTTTTGTGGAGCGATGGGTTGTAACATAACTGATGCTGCGGAACAGCACCCCTATGTCGATTCCGAAGAAGTGTCACACCTTTAATATCTTGAATACAGCACGTGTTTCTCATTTGGGTGAGAACTGAGCGATTTATGGAGATGCCTGTCTGTTTTCTTTTAATCATTCTCATCTTGTTAAGTGAGTGTCTCTGAGCTTTTCTTTCTGACACCTGCTCTCTGTCTATCTGCCCTCTCTCTCTGTCTCTCTCTCTCGCTCATTCTCTCTGCCTTCTTCTCTCTCTCTCTCTCTCTGTCTATCTCTCTCTCTCTCTATCTCTCTCTCTCGCCTCACTCTCCTCTGCCCTCTGTCTCTCTCTCCCTGCTCTCTGTCTATCTCTCTCTCACTCTTCTCTCTTATCTTCTTCGCTCACTCACTCTCTCTGCCCTCTTTCTCTCTTCACTCTCTTCTCTGCCTCTTTTCTCTCTCTCTCTCTCTCTCCTCTTTCTCTCTCTCTCTGCTGTTTTTCTCTCTCTCTCGCTCCCTATCTGATGCCAGTCAATCTGTTCATACTCTTTAAACTCCCCTCCTCTGGACTCCGCTCACGCTTCGCTCATCTATAGCTCATGAGAGAGGGCTTGAGCGTGTGAGCCTCCCGTCTTGCCGAAAAACGACCCCAAATAAAACCTCCTTTTACCTCTTCAGAGACGAGGGTCAGCAGGAGTCGTCATATTTAATGAGGAAACTAAATGGTTGGAGATCAAGGTCAAGCGGACAAAACAAGTGAGCGGGGAGTCCAGAGGAGGGAGTTTAAAAGAGTATGAACAGATTGACTGGCATCAGATAGGGAGAGAGAGAGAAAAACAGCAGAGAGAGAGAGAGAAAGAGGTGTGAGAGAGAGAGAAAAAGAGGGCAGAGAGAGTGAGCGAGAGTGAGCGAGAGAGAGAAAGAGGAGAGAGAGAGGGCAGATAGACAGAGAGCAGGTGTCAGAAAGAAAAGCTCAGAGACACTCACGTTAACAAGATGAGAATGATTAAAAGAAAACAGACAGGCATCTCCATAATCAGCTCAGTCTCCACAAATGAGAACACGTGCTGTATTCAAGATATTAAAGGTGTGACAGAGGTTAAATTGATATATTTGATACTCTGTAAACAGATGTATTTACATTTGACAGTGTAAGATGTATGAAGGGCAACACATAACATTAAGATGATATGGTTATACTCTATCAATAAATATGAACAGTATACACACCTGCATGGTTTGCACCATATACTATTAATACTCTTGAAAGTATTGGCTCCTGAATGGCGCAGCGGTCTAAGACACTGCGAGGTGTCACTAGAGACACCCTGGTTCAAATCCAGGCTGTATCACATCCAAATGTGATTGGAAGTCCCAAAGGRCGGTGCACAATTGGCCCAGCGTTGYTCATGTTTGGYCGTGGTAGGTCTGYTATTGTAAACAAKAATTTGTTCTTAAACTGACTTGCCTAGTTAGATAAAAAAAATCTATATGAAAATGTTCCATCTTTGCAGAAAATAGATGATGGTTGCTAGTTCTGCTTTTTTGAGTGAATTGAGCAATGCCCTCATTCAAATGTACCATATCATCTTATAAGGGCACATCCACGGTAACAGAGTGATACTGAGACTGAATTTCCACTTTAAAATGTATGTCAAACAAACATCTAAGTTTATTGGTCACATACACAGTTTAGCAGATGTTATAGTGGGTGCAGCAGAATGCTTGTGTTACTAGCTCCTACTTTTAACGATGTCCACTGAACATTTTACAAAAACATATTCATTTGAAGAACGGTGCAGATGCAAAATGTGGAAAACAGAATGACAGAACAAACACCACAAACCGTCATTCTATTTACTAAACTTGCACCTGCTGTTTCTCGACTTCCGCGAAGTTGGCTCCCCTGCCTGTTCGGCGGTGCTCGGCGGTCGTCGTCACCGTCCTACTAGCCGCCACCGCGATCCCTTTTCGTGTTGTCTGTTTGTTTTGTCTTATTAGTTTTCACCTGTGTTCTTGTTGTTTTCGTAAATGAGCTTCCCTATATTTAGTAGGTAGACCCGCCTTGTTTTGTGCGGGATTGTCTTTAGTTATGTGTGTGTGTTTAGGTAGAGTGTGTATTATTTTTTCTATTTACTTGATACCCTGTGTTTTTGGGTTATCAAGTTGTTCTCTGCGCCTGGATGTTTGGGCTTATCATTTTTTGTGCATTAGTAAAGGAATATTTTTCCAAGTGGATCTCTCTCTGCGTCTGATTTCTTCACCCACCTAGTCCCGCGTGACACCTGCTCTGTTCTTCAACCAGTGGCATATGGGCTTTTTAGGCAAGCGCTGATGCCACCCTGTGATAAGCAGTGCCCACTTTCCAAAGGCAGGGGTGCAAAATATTTGACTTGTCCATTCCCAGCGCTCCTCTCCAGGGTGCTGTTGGAGAGACTCATTGCTGCAGCGCTCCACCACACGTTCCGTCCACAAATTATCTAACTAATAAATCATGTAGGATATTGTGAGAAGAGAATATGTGGCCTTTTCTGTAGCCTACAGACGGGAGATAAAAATGTATGACAACGTATATGAGACAGACACTTTTTACATCATGAAGGTTTCTCCAATCAAATAGCCTAACCTAAATGGCGCCCAATCAAATTCAAACATGCTCTATCATGTTAACAAATAAAAATTCTAAAAACAGGACAGGTCAAAGTAAAATGGATACAGTTGGTTGGCAAACAAGCTGTATCTGGTTGACGAACGAGGTAAAACAAGGGTCAAAGACGAATCGCTGACACAATGTACAGATGTAAGCTTAGGTTTTATGAGTTATGGATGGCATCTTTCATATGTCTAACATCTTGACAGTAAGTCAATGAACTTGAGCATCCCTTTCATAAGTTCTTTAAAAATCTTGGAGTTTCTTTGAGAAAAGTCCAATGTCACATTTAAGTGCTGCATAGTCACTACGGCTGATTGTTAGACGCTGTGTTTTTTCCGTTCTCCAGAACTCTCTTATGTGGCAGCCATTGAAAAGCTCACGCTTAACGCCACAGTGAGTCTTTCTTTCTGACATTCGTTCTAGTGGCGTGTTAACAGTGGTAACATAAAAGAACACGCATTTAGCTAGCTTGGCCTTTGACGTTTTAAGCGCTTAGCTAAATTAATACGATTAGTATGGTTTAGAAGAAGAGATGAGC
>NC_036842.1:89176167-89233425 GCF_002910315.2 Salvelinus sp. IW2-2015
TTTTGGTCCGGTCTAGACCTAATCTGAACCAATCATAGACATCTCTGCATTTTTTCAACTTTTCCAAAACTGAGGAAAATACTTCTTTTCAATGTCCTGGAAACTTCAGGATAATATGTCTTTTCACGTTTTATTCAGAACCTAAATTGAACCTAACTTCAACGTCTGGAAAAATACGTATTTTCAATGTCATTTTGCTTACTGGGACTATTCTAGTTTTTTAGTCTCGTTTAGGGCAGCAACATGGCAAGGACTGAGGTCTTCCATCTCTTTTGGAATATAAACACTTATTAGCGGTTCTGTTATGGATGGCACCTTTCATATTGTCTAATATCATGACAGTAAGACAATGAACGTGAGCATCCCCTTTCTAGAAGTTCTTTAAAATCATGAAGGAGTGTCTTTGAGAAATACATTGTCACAATTAAAGTGCTAGGTGGTCACTAACCCAGATTTTTTCTAATTTCTCCAGCAGTCTCTTATGTGACAGCCATTGAAAAGTCTTTCTTCTGGACATTCCATATCAAATCATATTTATTACATGCTACATAAACAACAGGTGTAGACTAACAGTGAAATGCTTACTTACGGGCCAAAAATGCAGAGATTAAAAAATAATAATAACACACAGAATAAATACACAATGAGTTAGTCTATGACAATGCAGCAACTCTAACCTTTAGCTCAGTGTGGATGTTGCCTGTAATCCATGGTTGGGATATGTACGTACGGTCAATGTGGGGACAACTTCGTCGATTCACTTATTAATGAAACTGGCGACTGATGTGGTAAACTCCTCAATGCCATCGGATTAATCCCGGAACATATTTGTGCTAGCGTGCTAGTGAAACAGTCCTGTGGCTTAGCATCCGCTTCATCAAACTACTTCCTGTTTGAGTTTTTGCTTGTAAGCAGGACTATGTCTGAAAAGATAAGTTGTCTACAGTGATTGTCTGCATGGTTCCATAATCTTAAAATGGCGGCGCTGAAAAGGGCACACTTCTTGCCGGTTCCTGCTCGACCTTGATTTTTTGTTTTTGCATTGTCAAGAAGGAAACTGCAAGTTAGCATTTCATTGCACAGTGTACACAGCGTATATCCTGCCCTGTACATACGACTAATAAAACATATATCTTGAAATTGTAGAAACTAATCTCTGTCAAACTAGGACAGACCAGAGGATGAAGATAATACATGAGTTAATATATCTTCATTGAGTATTGTACATGGACATTGTTTGGGATTTTTGCTCTAAGGATTTGATTGTTGCTTTATCAGAATAGGAGAAGAGTTGTATCAAGCTGTATCTATTTGACGAACGAGGTAAAACAAGGTCAAAGACGAATCGCTAACACAAGTTACAGATGTAACTTAGGTTTTAGAGTTTGATGATGGCATCTTATATGTTCTAACATCTTGACAGTAAGCATAACTTTGAGCAATCCCTTTCTATTAAGTTCTTTAAAAATCTTGAAGGCAGTTTCTCTTGAGAAAAAGCTGCAACAATGTCCACATTTTAAGTGCTGCATAGTACCCACTACGGCTGATTGGTTAGACGCTGTGTTTTTTGTTCCCAGCACTCTCATTATGTGGCAGCCATGAAAAGCCCTACGACTTCACACACAACACGCCACAGTGCGTCGTTCTTCTTGACGTCGTTCTAGCCGTGCGTGTTACCAGTGGATAACATAGAAACAATGCATTTTAGCATAGCTTGCCCTTGACGTTTTAAGCGCTTAGCTTAAATTAATACGATTAGTTGTCTAGAAGATGTGTTGGCATACTGTGTTTGTCAGCATTGGTTCAGAGTCATTGTTTAAGATGGCTGGCATTAGCGAGGACGCAGTCATCTTGTCGTTCCTCGGACTCGACTTTGCTTTGTTGCTGCATTGTCTGATTGTTAGAAGCTGTGTTTTCTCTTTCTCCAGCACTCTCTTATGTGACAGCATTGAAAAGCTACGCTTAACGCCACAGTGGTCTTTCTTCTTGACAGTCGTTCTAGGTGGCGTGTTAATAACAGTGGAACAATAGAAGAACAAATGGAGGTAGCTGGCTTGCCCTTGACATTCTTAGTTTTTGTAAATACGATGAGTGTACTGTCTGAAAATATGTGCTGTCTACAGGTTTGTCTGCATTTTTTAGTAACAAGATTATACAGCAATTGCTATTCTTAATCAAGGCCAAAGATTCTCAGAGCCTTCATTGTTTTTTATCGTCACTTCTTTCTTTTACTGATATCTGACTACCAGGCCTTTTGTTTTTGTAGATTCATACATTTGACACACTGTCACTACATTCTGGGGGCATCTGGTCTACAACTGGCAGAATGATATTGTCTGTCATATATCTCTAATGGAACAACCACACTGTCTTTGGGATTGCCTGTCGAGCTCCAACTGGCAGAATGATATTGCCTTATAGCAACACTCTCTATAGTGGCTGCTTGTCCAGATCAACTTTGTCTCCAACTGTGATCTAGCCTTCATTCACCTTCCTGTGATGCCATGATACCAAATCAAGGCAGACCATCCAGTACAGCAACAGCGAATCCTTGCATGCCCATAAACAGATAAACATCTGCCTTTTCCAAATGTTTCCTGTCCCTTCCCTATCCCTCCATCTCTCCATCCGCCCATCCCTCTCCATACAGTATCTCTCCATATTAGACTGCTGTCCTGATAATGCCCACCCAAATGAAATAATTTGCACTTAGTCTAATGACAATAATCCTATTGTCTTTTTGCCATCGTAGGATAAATCCACTGCCTGTTTAGAGCTTAGGTTGTGAATAATTTTACTTCCATAAGCAGATTTATACATACAATCAGACAGCATACCACCCTGCATACCACTGCTGGCTTGCTTCTGAAGCTAAGCAGGGTTGGTCCTGTCAGTCCCTGGATGGGAGACCAGTGCTGCTGGAAGTGGTGTTGGAGGGCCAGTAGAGCACTCTTCCTCTGGTCTAAACAAAGATCCCAATGCCCCAGGGCAGTGATTGGGGACACTGCTCTGTTGTAGGGTGCTGTCTTTCGGATGGACGTTAAACGGGTGTCCTGACTCTCTGAGGTCATTAAAGATCACCAGTAGGGTGTTAACCCCAGTGTCCTGGCTAAATTCCCAATCTGGCCCTCAACCATCACGGTCACCTAATAATCCCCAGTTTACAATTGGCTCATTCATCCCCTCCTCTCCCCTGTAACTATCCCCCAGGTCGTTGCTGCAAATGAGAACGTGTTCTCAGTCAACTTACCTGTAAAATATAATATATTTTTTTTTCTTCCTATGTTAGAATGCAGAATGTTCATAACTTTACATGGTTTATGAGATTCCTTTGTTTTCTTGGTCTGTGATCCTTAGGTAGATCGGGAGTAGAGGGCACACCTGAGGAATTTGGTTCTCAAGAGTATCATACAGTAGCTAAGATAATTATCAATCTAAACATACAGTACCAAGAATTACCCATTTAGATTATGATGAGCACATTCTTTTGGTAAAAACAAAGACAACAGAAATGGAAATGTACTCATGATGGTGAGGCAAGAGTCAGATTGATAACACTGAAGTTACCAGTATGATAGATGTCTCCTTCACCTAGGTTACTAACAAATTAACACCGGGAGTGTAAACATTTACATGTCTGTGTTGATGAATGTCTACTGATAATTACTGCAATCCGCAAGAGACAAACATTTTACCTCGAGTGAACCAGCGGTGCATGGCTGTAGAGAATACAGAAATTAGGATGATTGTTATGACAGTGATTTAGGCCGACGCGTGGTTAGCGTTGTGTTGCATTCTACCCTCTGGGAGGAGAGGGAGAATCTCAACTGCTCTCCTTTTTAAATATAGATTCTAACGTACACCATCAGCAAGATACAATGGAAGAATACAAAGTCAAGGAATGTGCTTTACATACTTCCTCACATGAAATCCATTGTTAAAATCTGACACTATCTTATAGAAACTATGCCTTGGGACCTGTCATTTGACTTCTTTGCTTGGGGAAATCATAATTTATGTGTAATTTACACTGTATTTAACTAATCCAATGTTAAACCAACTACTTCCTTTATAGCTACGGGCAATTCCATTGTAGCGGAATTACATTGATTTCATAGTTTGAAAAAAACATAGAACTCTATGCAGTGACTACTTTTAACATTTTCTACTGAAAAATGTACAAAAACACATTTACAAGAAGAACTGTGCAGATACAAAGTTTGGTAACACAATACAACTGAGGGAGATTTTACCGTAAATGATAAAAATACAAAAAATGACTGTGTAAATTGTTCACGGTACTCATTGTGCATTGAGTTCTACGGTTTGTAAAACTTTGAAATCCATGTTTTTTGTTGGGAATATATTTTAAAGTGAACAATCTGAGCCAAAGCGTAAATCTGTTACCGTGGAAATGCCCCTATCCTATATTATGTATCCACTCCTATCTGAATGGCCTTTTATCCCTAGCCTGGTTAAACCAACCCGAACGCTACGATCAACATTGTTTCGTGGTGAGCACATTATTCAGTCTGGTATAACCAGGCTATTTCAACCCAGGGTCGGCGGCCACCTCGGTCTACTAAGCTCTGTGAAACCAGTGGCCATGAATCAAAAAACTTCTGTAACCTAATGAAGAATCATAGCCATAAAATCTTCAAGGTCATCAGAGAGCCAGTCTAGGTATGGGTCCTATATGGTACCCTATTCCCACAGGGTTCTGGTCAAAAGTAGTGCACTACACAGGGAAAAGGATGCTAATTGAGGCACAGCCTACAGTACTGTAGTCAGTGTGTTCAGTGGATCGTCCCACTTTCCTTCTCTGCATTCTGTTCATCAGTGTTGTTCGTCCATCCTACTTGCACGTACATGGTGTACGGTACAGCTCACCTTGGTCTCACTTCAAAGAGAGAGCGAAAGAGAGAGAGACAGAGATAATAAAATATTCTAGGAGCCCATCACAGTGACTAATTCAAGACATCAAAGGACTCGAAAGCTGAAAGGAATGTTGTGTGCATGACATAATAAAACCTTCTAAACTAATAGACTGATAGGACATGTGGGTATGAGCAGCTACCCATCCCAAACGGTTCTATTAAGGTGTTCAGATACAACCGTCGCTCCCTTGGGATTTGGAGATTCCTTGAAGCAACATTATCTGGCTTTGCTCCATTATCTGACAGAAATTCATTCTTTCCACCAGAGAGGGTCCTGACCTGACACCGACCACCTCCAGACTACAGGTTCACATACAATTATTTGAACCAAGTTCTCATTTGCACAGCTTCCATCTCTGCAGTAATTCCAAATGACTGTAACAGGTGGAGAAAAAACTAATTTAATTTGGACAAAATGGCTATTATGCTGGTCTTACCCTTAACACACTACACTCTTGGTAGATTTCATTAGGAAGCATGCCAACAAAGAGACAGTTATTAGTCTGAATCCTGTGTGACATAGTAATTAATACGGGAACCTAAGGATACGTCCCAAAATGGCACCCTATTGTCTTTATAGTGCACTTCTTCTGACTGGGGCCCATAGAGCTCTGATCAAAAGTAGTGCACTACTTCTGACTGGGGCCCATAGAGCTCTGACCAAAAGTAGTGCACTACTTCTGACTGGGGCCCATAGAGCTCTGATCAAAAGTAGTGCACTACTTCTGACTGGGGCCCATAGAGCTCTGATCAAAAGTAGTGCACTACATATGGAAAAGGGTGTCAAACTTTACAAAAATGTAGGTGACAGAAGTGAATAGAGGAGACTAATGCGGAGAGGGGAAAGAAGCATGTTTGGGGAACGGGGGGGGGGGGGGCTCGTAGAGGGGGGGTGGCGTGGCGGTTGGGAGCTTGGGCCGGTGGCTTTATTGGTCGCTGGTTCAGGTCCCCATTTTGACCTTGTGGCTGATCTGTTGACGTGCCCCTGAGCATGGCGTTGACCCTGGTTGCTTCTGTGTGTCGCTCGGAATGGGAGTCTGTTCGATGACTAATGTGATGTAGTTGTTGAGTGGCTTCACTGCAAGTATATTGTATGTTTTAAATATTCAATAAAAAAAGAAGAAACAACAGAAGCATGTTTGTGTACAACAAGAAGCTATAGACACACTTGGCGACCACGCATTAATGATGGGAAGTTCCATTCTTTTTACTGACTCAGATCTTGTTTGGTCAAAAGAACGAATCTTTCGACTCATTCCGTTAATTTGAGTCAGTAATGCCTGGAGCACTCAGCACCCGCTACCGGCGAACAATGAACTAAAAACTCAAATGGAATCATGATTCCACAAGACTGTCGTTCACCATAGGGGTTTTATTGGAGCTGTCATCAGTGACTGAAACTTATAAAACTGTGCTTCAAACAATGTAATTTGTGATTGCTAGGCACACAAATAAGATTATTTATTGAAACCTTTGAAACGAAGTCTAGTTGCGGCTGCAACCGGACTAGATTGTGAACGGAATGCAAATGTTTGACTGGCGCAAAGGAGATTTGCCCAATAGGCTGTCGATCACGAACTGCATCAGCCACCCAAATGATTATTTCTGGAATTTGAGTGTTAAGCAGAGGCGTGCTGTGTGGTTCTACAAAGCTTTTTCTTCTCTATGCTGCCTGCAGCATGATTTATCTTTCTGCAAGCATTTACAGTACGACAGACAGTTGTTGGAGTTTCCCGAGCCGCTGAGCCAGAGGAATACGTATTAATCCCGCAGTAGAATTAATTCAGACCAGCAAACGAATGACTGAAATATACGAGTCACTCAGAAAAACGAACTGACTAATGACTCTAAGTGAGTATTTTAAAAGTTGTGGTAGTCTTCTTGGTGGGATCACAGACCACCACAACGCAAACCAACTGAACCAATGCCCAGACAACTGTTACTGAACTTCTTGAAGGACCTTCATGCAACAGAATGCCGAGTGGCCTGAACAGCTGTTACAGTGGGTGTACAGAGGGATAAAGTGTGTACACGAGGTAAACAAAAGGGGTACTATAGGGCATAGGATAAAATTCTATACATGTGTTAACATGGTCATCTTAAGGGAGGTGGGTTTTTCTGTTTTTTGTCCAACATCAACTGGAACAGTCTAGTTCATGATCTTTGGCTGTACCCCTCTCTGCCTCCACCACCAAGAGACCACGATAGATTACCAATATCCCAGTACAAGATGGGATTTACTTTATGTTGCTGCAGTGATTCATAACACCCTGCTACTGCTGTGCTTTGAATACAATGCAATTAAACCGCTTTATTATTATACAACACACATCATTACAAATCCTCTATCGACCAATCGACACACAATGGTGTGCCGGTTGCTTGATTAAGACTGCTATTCAGAGCAGCTGGCTCAGCAAAATTACTCTTTAGCCCCCATGTCCACATGCAGCTTCTATAGGCTCCACTACCACGGTACATCTGGCAGAGTAGGAGCTCATTACCATGATACTATAGCTGCGAAATCAAAGATCTAACCGGTCATCAATTTCCCAAAGTGACATCAGGAGGCACATCATCGGCTGCAATTACCTTGGTTACATGCCTCATTCATCCCAGGATAGCCTTACCCGGCGATGCATACACGGGTTCAAGTACTATTTGAAATCTTCCGGATACTTCGAGCGTTTGCTCTACCCTGCCTGGAGTGCCAGGTGCGCGGGGTTTGCAGTTTTGGTACTTTTCTATTGGTCCATTAAGCCAGACATGGTCAATCATCAGATAAATTATTTGAAATGATTTCAAGTAGTATTTGAACCCAGGTCTGCCGGGGAAACACAATAGACTATAGATTGTCTACACTACTGTCTCGTGAGTCTAAAGGATCAGTATCACATCTATAAATCCAAGCCTTTCTCTGCCGGATAATGAGAGGGAATTTGTCGTTTTTTCTGTTCAGGGAATCCTAAAGGTTATCACCAAACATTCATAATAGATCCAGGAGGCAGTGTGTGTGTGTGTGTGTGTGTGTGTTGTGTGTGGTGGTGTGCATGTGTGTGTGGTGTGTGTGTGGTGTGTGTTGTGGTGTGTGTGTGTGTGTGTGTTATAGCTGAGGTGGTGCAGTGGGAACGAGTCAGCGTTGCTATCTGTTTGACATTTCGTGTCAGGCCTGTATTTAAACTGCTGGAGTGACAAAGTGCCAGCCTGTCAATAGACTTAATTACACCTGAATCTGCATTCCAAATGCACCCTATTCCCTTTATCGTGCACTACTTTATAGTGCACTACCTATTTAGTGAATAGTGTGCATGTGGAAGCGGCCTGGATCTTTCTGAGACTTCATCTTCTCTTCCTCTCTTCCTCCTCTTCTTCTTCACCATAACGTTAATTAGCTGGTTTCTAAAGGTAGCCTAGCGTCTCCAAAATGTGTGTGAGTGGACTGAGAGAGATTGCTCTGGGCCAAGCGGCTCAGCGGTGCTGGCCCTGGCCAGTTGGTGCAACCCACACAGCGTTTCCCAGCGGCGTTTCAGGTCGTTTCGGTGTCGGGCATTTTAATGTTCTCTGGTATGTGAAGAACTCATGTGATTTGTACAAGGTAGAAGGGACAGGTTCTTTTGGTTGGTGCAAGGAGGGAGTGTACTGTCTCAAACCAAGGTCCTGTGAGCTTAATCTTTAGTCATGTGCGTATAAGCGTTTGTTGTTGCCCGAGAGATGGACCCGGGGTGTGGTTTGAATAGCAGGTATTCATTATGACGGAGGAGGAGAACAGACTATATCTGGAAAAGTCACCCTGAATGTGATGGTTTGATGTGAATGTGATGGTTTGAGTTGATGGTTTGGATGTGATTGGTGTGAATGTGATGGTTTAATGTCATGGGTGAAAGTGATGGTTTAATGTCATGGTGTGAATGTGATAGTTTGATGTGAATGTGATGGTTTGATGTGATGGTGTGAATGTGATTGTTTGCTGTCATGGTGGTAAATGTGGGTGATTGGTTTGATTTGATGTGTGAAGTGATGGTTTTGAATTCATGTTGATGGATGATGTGAAATGTTGATGCGTTTTAATGTCATGCTGTGAATGTGATGGTTTAATGTCATGGTGTGAATGTGATGTTTGATGTGATGGTGTGAATGTGATGGTTTGATGTGATGGTGTTAATGTGAAGGTTTGATGTTATGGTGTGAATGTGATGGTTTGATGTGATGGTATGAATATGGTGGTTAGATGTATGGCTCAGTTGGTAGAGCATGTCTCGATTCCCGGCGCCACTCATATGTAAAATGTATTCACACAACTGTAAGTCGCTTTAGATAATAGCGTCTGCTAAATGGCAAACTGTATGTGTGATGGTGTGATGTGAATGTGATGGTGTGATGTGATGGTGTGAATGTGATGGTGTGAACATGATTTTGGTATTTGGTATTTTATTAGGATCCCCATTAGCTGTTGCAAAAGCAGCAGCTACTCTTCCTGGGATCCACACAAAACATGAAACATAATACAGAATGACATACAGAACATCAATAGACAAGAACAGCTCAAGGACAGAACTACATACATTTAAAAMAAGACACATGTAGCCTACATATCAATGCAGACACACAAACTATCTGGGTCCAATAGGGGAGAGGCGTTGTGCCGTGAGGTGTTGCTTTATCTGTGTTTTGAAACCAGGTTTGTTGTTTATTTGAGATGGAAGGAAGTGCCATGCAATAAGGGCTCTATATAATACTGTACGCTTTCTTGAATTTGTTCTGGATTTGGGGAATGTGAAAAGACCCCTGGTGTCATGTCTGGTGGGTTAAGTGTGTGTGTGTCAGAGCTGTGCGTAAGTTGACTATGCAAACATTTTGGGATTTTCAACACATTAATGTTTCTTATAGAAATAAGAAGTGATGCAGTCAGTCTCTCCTCAACTCTTAGCCAAGAGAGACTGATGTGATGATGTGAATGTGTCATGTGAATGTGATGGTATGATGTATGATGGTGTAATATGAATGTGATGGTGTGAATGTGATGGTGTGAAGTGATGTGAACGTGACGGTGTGATGTGATGTGAATGTGATGGTATGATGTATGATGGTGTGATATGAATGTGATGGTGTGAATGTGATGGTGTCAAGTGATGTGAATGTGATGGTGTGATGTGCTGTTAATGTGATGGTGTGATATGAATGTGATGGTTTGAAGTGATGTGCATGTGATGGTGTGATGTTAATGTGATGGTGTGATGTGTGAATGTGATGGTGTTATGTGAATGTGATGGTATTATGTGATGTGAATGTGATGGTGTGATGTGAATGTGATGGTGTGATGTTAATGTGATGGTGTTATGTGATGTGTTATGAATGTGATGGTGTTATGTTAATGTGATGGTGTTATGTGAATGTGATGGTATTATGTGATGTGAATGTGATGGTGTGATGTGAATGTGATGGTGTGATGTTAATGTGATGGTGTGATGTGATGGTGTGATGTTAATGTGATGGTGTGATGTGATGTTAATGTGATGTGTGATGTGATGGTGTGATGTGAATGTGAATGTGATGGTGTTATGAATGTGATGGTGGTATGACTGTGATGGTTTTATGAAGGTGATGGTGTGATGTTAATGTGATGGTGTTATGTGATGTGTTATGAATGTGATGGTGTTATGTTAATGTGATGGTGTTATGTGAATGTGATGGTATTATGTGATGTGAATGTGATGGTGTGATGTGAATGTGATTGTGTGATGTTAATGTGATGGTGTTATTAATATGATGGTGTTATGAATGTGATGGTGTTATTAATGTGATGGTGTTATGAATGTCCATAGTGAAATAAAGAGTTTAGACACACATCTCTGTGAGTAAATGAAACTCCTTTCCACTAGAGTCTAAACAATCATTTAACATCAGGGGAGAATCATACCTTCTCGGTTGTACCACTATAGATAGCTCAAAAGTCTCAAAAAATTATATAGTTTTTCATTGCGCCATGCAGCGGTCTAGGTCACCGCATCTCAGTGCTAGAGGCATCACTATAGACCCTGGTTCGATTCCAGGCTGTATCATAACCGGCCGTGATTGGGAGTCCCATAGGGCAGCGCACAATTGCCAAGCGTCGTCCGGGTTTGGCCGGGGTAGGCAGTCATTGTAAATAAGAAACTGACTGACTTGCCTAGTTAAATAAAGGCAAAATAAATAAATAAAAATAAAAAGTCTTTAGGCGTGACACTCCAATTTCAAACATATACGTCAGTTTATAACGAAAGATAATATAAGGAACGCCGGAGTGTCCCAATCGTTCCCCTCACACTTCATGACAGGCCATTGAAACGATTTAGGGCTTGATACGTTTTAATGAACTGAGAGCCACCCATGTGGAAGGTGATTATAATTGAAATCGCCTTCTGTTTAATAAGTTCATGATATCAGCAGGTGAAACAAAAGGAGAGATATGTATATTTCAGGGGAAGAATTTGAGTTGTAAATGAGTCCATGAACAAGCCTGTTATCTTCTCTCTCTTTTCTTAGTCAAACTACTCTCATTAAGCAATATGGAATGAGGGTGTGTGGTATATGGACAATATACTACGGCTATCGCCTGTTCATAAGCACGACGCAATGCGGCCATATATCACAAACCCCCGAGGTGCCTTATTGCTATTAGAAACTGGTTACCAACGTAATTAGAGCAGTAAAAATACATGTTTTGTCATTGGCGGTCAGCCAATCAGCATTCAGGGCTCGAACTACCCATTTTATAATGTGAAATAATCTCTTGACAATGACTTCCCAAGAAATGCAATATGTATGAAGATTTTCAATTTTTTTTATAAACTGTGAATATCTCAGTAAAACTGCACAAGATAATGATGCTGGAAGATTCTCAACTTACGTGATAAACGTGACTTATGCTCTTGGTTTGAGTTCTCCAAGAAAGCTTAAACCAGTTTTACAGACTAAAGTCTGGATTTTCTGCCGGTTAGAGTCCATTTTGCTGTTTGAAACCCATCCTTACCAAAAAAAACAGGCTTCTGGCAAACAGTTGTGGCAAACATTTGGCCAATTTGCTGCAAATTTGCAGAAAGCTCATATTTTCACATGCAAATTAGTTTTGTGACAAACTGTTGCAGTAAACTTTCAGCAACTTGTGAACTTCTGGCAAGTAATTCTGGGAAACTTGTGATGAACATTCTACTGTTTACCGCAAATTTTCAGCAAGCTCATATTTTCACATGCAAATTAATGTTGTGTCGAACAATTCTGGGAAATTTGTGGCGAACGTTCTGTTTGCTGCAAACTCAGTATGAATATACAAATTAGATCAGGTTTTTGGTTACTGTGTGGTAAACATTGAAATGTCTCTACAAGACTATGTCGTGTCTTTACAACTAAATCACATAACTTTAAATGAACTTACTTCAGAGAAAGAAAATCTACATACTAAATGTACTAAATATACTAAACATGTATTCAAATGTCTAACAGATAAAAAATACATCCAATACAACTTGAAATCATCGGCATGGTAATGAACAAAATAGCAAAGACTGACTATTTCCCAAATGTAAAAAAATATGTTTTATGTAGCTACAACAGTTTTGTCACCAAAGCTCCATATACTACCCACCACTGCGACCTGTATGATCTCGTTGGCTGGCCCTCGCTTCATATTCGTCACCAAACCCACTGGCTCCAGGTCATCTACAAGTATTTTCTAGGTGAAGCCCCGCCTTATCTCAGCTCACTGGTCACCATAGCATGTCATAGCACCCACCCGTAGCACGTGCTCCAGCAGGTATATTTCACTGGTCACCCCCAAAGCCAATTCCTTCTTTGGCCGCCTTTCCTTCCAGTTCTCTGCTGCCAATGACTGGAACGAATCGCAAAAATCATTGAAGCTGAAGACTCATATCTCCCTCTCTAACTTTAAGCAACAGCTGTCAGAGCAGCTCACAGATCACTGCACCTGTACATAGCCATCTGTAAATAGCCCATCCAACTACCTCATCCCCATACTGTTATTTTTTTTCTTTCTGCTTTGCACCCCAGTATCTCTACTTGCACATTCATCTTCTGCACATCTATCACTCCAGTGTTTAATTGCTATATTGTAATTATTTCGCCACTATGGCCTATTTATTGCCTTACCTCCCATATCTTACCTCATTTGCACACACTGTATATAGACTTTTCTATTGTGTTATTGACTGTATGTTTGTTTATTCCATGTGTGTTGTTGTTTGTGTCGCACTGCTTTGCTTTATCTTGGCCAGGTCACAGTTGTAAATGAGAACTTGTTCTCAACTGACATACCTGGTTAAATAATGGTGAAATAAAAAAAATAGAGATAAATATGAACTCTATGGGGATGTTGACCTTAGGATGTTTAAAGGAACAACTACAGAATGATAGTTAGAAACATCTCCTGTGGGAAAATGTGCATATTCTTTTATGCAGATTTTTGAATATTCGCATGAAAGTCTGTCGCAATTTGGATGGAAACCAACCTAATGTCTTGGAGTGTGCAGTTATGCGTACCAGATTTTGGAATGCTTTTCCTTTCATTCAAGGTTTACAAAATGCCATCATATAATTTCCCCATCAATCTCCCTATCCATTATTTAAACTTACAGGATGCACGTCAATGAAGGACTTTCTGGTCTTGTTGAAGCTGTGTCAGAATGTCTTCCTGCCTATCTTGTAGGCTGGATGAGGACCACTGGCAGAAGTCTTAAAGAGACGTCACCTTGTGTAATGGAGAGTGGAGTGTTTAAATAATAACTTGATTGTTTCAGACTAAAAATGAATGAGCATCTGCGGCACCACCAACAGGGTCATTTCAAACAACACCTGCACTTCCAGAAGAAGATTCCAGAAGAAGATCTTGGGCATGCTTCTCTCTGGACTGGCAAAGCAAAGCTTTTGTCCTTGAAGACCACAATACCAGTTATCGACGAGTTTCCCCGAGCAGTCCGGAATTAAAATGTAGAAGTCCTGAGAACTCTGTTGTAAAGCAGACAATTACTCTTTTAGTAATATTTTATTTAACTTTATTTAAAAAACAATGTATGTCAAAAACATACATTGACAAAAACAATAGACAACTTAACATTTAAATACATATCCACAAAAATGTATGACATCACACTTTCTCAGATCCACATGTTCCCACTGTATCCACACCCAATGTTGTTTCTAATGCTTGTAGGACCTTGCCCCATAGGACTTCAAATTGTGTTATGTTGTCGCCAGACAAACAATTTATGTTCCATTGCAGTTAATCACTTGTCTAGCTAACACCTAACTCTTGAAGTTGTCCTGACTTCAGTGTCTTTCACGTTGTCGATAATAAAGGGGGCTGTGTTTTTACTGGTTGGCTCTCCTCTGTGTCTTTCTCACTCATACACCCACAGCCTCACACAGCCCCTTAGTGCCACCCCCTTCTTTGTGTTCACCTCTGTTGCGAGCACAAAGTATTCAATGAATTATACATTTCTTTTAACAATCAGTTTTCAAAATACACAACAAATCTTTCGACATGTACCCGGCAAGACCTGGCCACTGCACCAGCTTGGTGTGTCGCTTGGTGTGTCCACAGTCTTATGTATTCATGTGTGTGTCCAGAGAACCTCTCCTCGTGTAGAAAAAAAAGAAGGTGTTTACAGAATACGCACTGCGTGTAAGGGTTTTATGTTCTTCTTTAACGTCAGGCTATAGTTGAGTCGTCCAAAAGCAAGAGCGTATCCTGGTCCATCTCTTCCACTGCAAAAGAGAGGGTGAGAGTTAAAAGGGGGTACCTAATCAGTTGCGCCACTGAATGCATTAAACCAACATGTGTCTTCTGCATTTAACCCAACCCCTCTGAATCAGAGGGGTGCGGGGAGCTGCCTTAATCCACATCCACGGCGCCCAGGGAGCAGTTGTTGCCTTTGCTCAAGGGCAGGACGGCAGATTTGAACCAGCGACCCATCAGTTACTGGCCCAATGCTCTTAACCGCTAGGCTTAACCGCTAGGGGGGAGATTTTAAGGGATAGTTTCACCCATATCTCTAAATGAAATACTTTGAGGGAAGGGTTGATAAATCAGGTCAAATGGTTGAACAAAAGCAAGGGAGTGAGGAAAGAGCAGAATGAATAGGGACGGCAGTAGCTTTGAGGTTAGAAAGGCAGGCTGATATTCAAATCCCTGAGCTGCCTGCTGGGAAATGTGCAGGAAGTAATCAGTCAGCCAGAAGGTTACCATCTACAATATCTCTTTATACTACCTACTGCTGTTTTGCCCTTGAGCAAGGCACTTTACCCCTAAGTGCCCATGAGCTGCACCCAGCCTGTGATGTGTGTGTTGTGTCAGGTCGGTCACTGTGACAGAATATTTATGCAAATAACCAATAAAGCAAGTATGGTAAAATGGCAAGACTGTATATGGTAGCTGTGCATGTAATGTACACTACCGTTCAAAAGTTTGGGTCACTTAGAAATGTCCTTGTTTTAAAAAGAAAAACATATTTTTTTGTCCATTAAAATAACACAACATTTATCAGAAATACAGTGTAGACATTGTTAATGTTGCAAATGACTATTGTAGCTTGAAACAGTAGATTGTTAATGGAATATCTGCATAGGAGTACAGAGGCCCATTATGGCACGTTGTGTTAGCTAATCCAAGTTTATAATTTTAAAAGGCTAATTGATCATTAGAAAACCATTTTGCAATTATGTTAGCACCACTGAAAACTGTTGTTCTGATTAAAGAAGCAATAAAACGGGCCTTCTTTAGACTAGTTGAGTATCTGGAGCATCAGCATTTGTGGGCCCTTCCTTCTGAAACTCATGTCTATTCTTGTTTTGAGAAATGGAGGCTATTCCATGCGAGAAATTGCCAAGAAAATGAAGATCTCGTACAATGCTGTGTACTACTCCCTTCACAGAACAGCGCAAACGGTCTCTAACCAGAATAAAAAGAGGAGTGGGAGGCCCCGGTGCACAACTGAGCAAGAGGACAAGTACATTAGAGTGTCTAGTTTGAGAAACAGACGCCTCACAAGTCCCTCAAATGGCAGCTTCATTGAATAGTACCCTCAAAACACCAGTCTCAACGTCAACAGTGAAGAGGCGACTCCGGGATGCTGGCCCTGGCAGAGTTGCAAAGAAAAAGCCATATCTCAGACTGGCCAATAAAAAGAAAATATTAAGATGGGCAAAAGAACACAGACACTGGACAGAGGAACTCTGCCTAGAAGGCCAGCATCCCGGAGACGCCTCTTCACTAAGAGGCTCTGGCTCTAGTCTGGTGTAGATCAGTTGGTAGAGCATGGCGTTTGCAATGCCAAAGTTGTGGGTTAAATTTCCACGGGGGGACCAGTATGAACACTTACGCACTCTCTACTGTCAGCCGACCTGGATAAGAGCGTCTACTAAATGATTAAAATGTAAATTATTAAAAGTTAAGTCTTTCAAGATTCCATTGAGGTTGTACTATTGGTTATCGGTGGCAATGTGGAAGATGTAGATGCTGGGTCAATGAGAACCAGGAGGGGGGAGGGGGAGGGGACCTGCAGCTCTCAGCCGTGTGCCAGAGGAGAGGTCTACTGCTCTGCAGGATGTTGCACAGTTGGGGGCCAACAACGCAGCACGGGAGGCAATCCTAGTGCGGGTGATCCTAGTGCGGGTGATCCTAGTGCGGGTGATCCTAGTGCGGGTGATCCTAGTGCGGGTGATCTTCACCTCCTACTTCTTCGAAGAGGGTGTTGTTCCTTGGCAACACCTTGTGCAATTGACTACACTACCCACAAGCCCACGGAGGTTCTTTTTGAACACTGTCTCTTTAACTACCGTATTTTCTCAATAAGTCTCCCTCCCTCACTTCATCCCTTCTCCCTAAATCCTCTATGTTCTGAACTACCTGAAACAGAGGGCACAGCATGATCAGAGGTGAAAGGTCACTTGGTCGAGTCAGCAGGAAGTATTATTAAGGAGATGCTTTACATTGAAATACAGACAGAGATGTAGTTGTACCAGAGATAATGATCCAAGGTCAGTTTTGTATTTCACAACCTGATCATTATGACTGACATAGTGTTAGAATTGAAAAGACACAAGGCTTAATCATCCCATCTTTCTCTCTCCATCTCTCTCGTCTGCAGGTATATTTTGATGTGAGAAAGGATGCCAACCCCCAGTCCCGTCATCGTCAACTCACCCTCTTGAAGATAACCTTTGGGCCGACTGGGTGCCCAGGGCTGGATAGGAGACACCGCTAGAGACACTAATATGTAATTGTGATGACCTGAGAGAATAGGAAGTTTAGTAGCACTGTAATTAATTAATTAAACGCTGTCTTCCCTGCTCTTCTGTTCTTATCTCGTTCCCTTTCTGTCTTTGACACTCTCATACCTCTCTCCCCACCTCCTCTTTCTTCCTCTCTGTTTTTATAATGCATACCAGATGTGCATTGAAGTACAGATTGAACTTGTATTTATAATATAATATTACAATTATAATATTTATAATGCATGTATTATGTAATTATGAACTTTAAATAAAGCGTTTCACATTTCACATTTCAACCTCTCTTTCGTGTCGTCTGAGATTCCCAAAGATTGGAAAGCAGCTGCGGTCATCCCCCTCTTCAAAGGGGGTGACACTCTTGACCCAAACTGCTACAGACCTATATCTATCCTACCCTGCCTTTCTAAGGTCTTCGAAAGCCAAGTCAACAAACAGATTACCGACCATTTCGAATCCCACCATACCTTCTCCGCTATGCAATCTGGTTTCAGAGCTGGTCATGGGTGCACCTCAGCTACGCTCAAGGTCCTAAACGATATCTTAACCGCCATCGATAAGAAACAATACTGTGCAGCCGTATTCATTGACCTGGCCAAGGCTTTCGACTCTGTCAATCACCACATCCTCATCGGCAGACTCGATAGCCTTGGTTTCTCAAATGATTGCCTCGCCAGGTTCACCAACTACTTCTCTGATAGAGTTCAGTGTGTCAAATCCGAGGGCTTGTTGTCCGGGCCTCTGGCAGTCTCTATGGGGGTGCCACAGGGTTCAATTCTTGGACCGACTCTCTTCTCTGTATACATCAACGATGTCGCTCTTGCTGCTGGTGAGTCTCTGATCCACCTCTACGCAGACGACACCATTCTGTATACTTCTGGCCCTTCTTTGGACACTGTGTTAACAACCCTCCAGACGAGCTTCAATGCCATACAACTCTCCTTCCGTGGCCTCCAATTGCTCTTAAATACAAGTAAAACTAAATGCATGCTCTTCAACCGATCGCTGCCTGCACCTGCCTGCCCGTCCAACATCACTACTCTGGACGGTTCTGACTTAGAATATGTGGACAACTACAAATACCTAGGTGTCTGGTTAGACTGTAAACTCTCCTTCCAGACTCACATCAAACATCTCCAATCCACAGTGAAATCTAGAATTGGCTTCCTATTTCGCAACAAAGCATCCTTCACTCATGCTGCCAAACATACCCTTGTAAAACTGACCATCCTACCGATCCTCGACTTCGGCGATGTCATTTACAAAGTAGCTGGGAGTCCCATAGGATGGCTCACAATACGCCCAGTGTCATCCGGGTTTGTGCGGTGTAGGCCGTCATTGTAAGTAAGAATTTGTTTTTAACTGACTTGCCTAGTTAAATAAAGGTTAAATCAATAACATTTAAATTTGATGAAATACTACATCAATCCTGTGTCCTCAGATTATGTAGATGGCTTCCATGACGCAAAGGAAGTGTACTGCTTTTTTTACATTCTGGTCCTGTATATATGAATAACAAATCAGCTTTTAACTAGTTAAATCATGTCTTCTAGTCTAACACAGAGTTACAATGTGTAACCATTGATGTCCCAGGACCAGGATTGGTTAACACTGTTTATGTGCATAATTGTAATACATACATGCAGACACAGCATCATACAAAGACTGGAGTTTGATACTTCTGGTATTGGATAGGACTGGAAAATAATGTCTCACTGACATTCATATCTGAACCGTACCTTTATTTGCCGAGGTAGAGTACATGTTCAGTGAATATATTCAATGTACAGGCTGCAATGTGGGAAACTCATGCTTGGTAATAATGTATATACGACTTGCATCCTTGGCACAATAAAGTTATATTATATTCTAGTCAATCCTTAGTCTTCATTGATGCCATTCTGAGTGACTTGAAGTCAATACAACCGGCTATGATAGCTGAGGTTCATAGCTAGCTAGCTACTATTAACATTATAATATTTACATGTAACAGTCATGTGTGTAACAGTCATTTTCTGCAATTTCCTGGGGATTGGTGGAAGGCATTAAAGCCACTGTTCTGAACTAATATTCATACCAAACATTTTAAACGGTCCATACACAGATCGGCTACATAGCTAGCTATACATCCATAGGCATACAGAAATGTGTATCCTCCAATACACAATAAGCAAGACAATAGTTAGCTAGCTACGCTAGCTGCATTGCATGGCAAATATCAGCAGGGCAAGCTTATACAATTGTAGATTCAATTTTGCACTAAATGCTTTAGCTAACTAGATCCTTTACATCCACTGTTTCACAAGATGAACGCCTGGTTTGATGGTTTTCTCAGGAGTCCCTAAAACATGAAACAACACATATTACAATTTCAAACCAGGCTTATAAAAGCTAGATAGCTAGCTGGCTAATGTTAGCTAGCTTGCTATTTTCGTAAATACTTTACTGACTTTATTGTCCCCATGGGGAAATTTTGTTGCAATGTCATGTACACGTTTTAAAGTGATGATTAAATACAACTTTCATAACAGTTACATACCAATAAAGAGACAAGCCTGCTGGCCTTACTGGGTGGATAGGAACATTAGGCTGAGCTATTTAGGGGGGATATCACACCTGGCACAAAGTATTCTCTAGTTGTGTTTTTCCTGCCGAGGGGTGCCCTATACCTGCACCCTTAGGGGAGTAGTTCAAAGTCCAGGTACAGGGGTTGGCTTGGGTCTAAAATGATTTTGTGAGCCTTGCGGAGGGCCCTGACCTAAAAGATCTCATCCAGGCCTGTCTGTTTGACTCCAAGTACCTTGCTTGCTGTGATGATAATCCTTCTCAGCATCTTTCTCTGGAACAGTGGATTTGTCAAACCAACAAACAATACAAAAAGTAAAAATACTCTCAATGAAAGATTTGTAAGTATAGTACAGTCAACATTAAAAGATCCTAGCTTTTTGAGAAAGTACAGTCTCTATTAACTATTTTTGTAGATCAGGTCTGTACATTTATACGACTGAAGTTCATTGTTCAAGAGGACACCCAGATATTTGTATTCCTCTACAATCTCTATGTTCTGACCTCTGATAGAGGCTGCAGAGGTAGGTGTTGTACGCTTCCTGAAGTCTTTACAAGTCTCTTCGGTCTTGTTGGTATTGAGGACCAAATGTGATTTGTCACACCACTCTACAAGGTCATTTAGGACCGGGCCATTGTGTTCCTTGTCATTATGCAATAGACTGATCAAGGCAGTGTCATCAGCGAACTTAACGAGGTGTCTGTCAGGATGGGAACTAGTAAAACTATTAGTGTACAAGATGTACAGGAGTGGGGATAAAACACATCCCCGAGGAGAGCCTGTGTTGGTGGTGCGTGTGTCCCACACGTGAGGACCTACTTTGACCCGCTGTGACCTCTGGCTTAGGAAGTTCAACAGCCACAAAACCAGCCACCCATCTAAGGAGAAGTCACTTATGAGTCTCTGTGCCAGAATGTAAGGCTGGATTGTGTTGAAGGCAGAAGAAAAGTCAACAAACAGAACCCTGACATGGGATTTGGTACCTTCTAGATGTCTATAGACCATGTTAAGGAGGGTAAGAATGGCATCATCAACTCCTCTGCTGGTCTGATAGGCAAACTGAAACGGGTTGAGGAGCTTTTGGGCGGCGCTGAGAATATGACTTTTCACAATTTTCTCAAAGCATTTCATTACTAAGGATGTCAAGGCGACAGGGCGGTAGTCAGTCAGCACAGAGGGATTACATGATTTCGGAATGGGTATAATTATTGAGTTTTTCCACAATACTGGCACGTGTTGCTGGTCGAGCGACAATTGGAAAATGTATGTAAATACACCAGCCAATTGTTCAGCACAGTGCTTTAACACATGTCGACTTAACTTCATGACCCCCAAAAATATTAATCGTCATTTGTCTCTACATTAACTAACATATGCCTCTCAACTGTACATTTGTTGGGATGATTCGTTATGACGTTATAATGACTTACATTTGCTTCCATCTTTGCTGAAGAAAGTCTCCACTGTTGGGTCGCAGAATGCCATATTAGTCATGGGAACCACTAAATATGATTGGTCATCGCCCAGTGTTCTTGGAAATGCTGAACTTTTCACCATCTCCCACGCAACGTTCGCGCCAGCTAACGGTCCCCCGCCCGCTCTGCTCCTCACCGCTTTACTTCCATTGAAAATGAAAGGGAAGCGGTGTTTCACAGCGCGGTGCTGCCCACTAGTGTACACGGACCATCAGTAAGCTAGCGTCGTGAGCATGGTCGCGAGGCTATTGTTACCACAGCCAGAAAAATGAACAGAGAAAATTGCTAGCTCTCAAGCAAACGTTAGCTAGCTCCCTAATTATGACAGGACAACCTATTTAACCTGAATTGCCATCAAATTCAGAATTTGGAATGTTTGTTACTTACCGTTATCATGGTTTTCAGTCAGACAAAACACCCTTAGTCTGTCATTTTCAATTCGTCAGTCACTCAGTTGCATTAGCTAGAACTAGAATACTTGCAAGTATTCTGGTGGACTTGAAGGACTTGAAGGGCAGAATTAACCCACTGGCTGGGTGAAATATCCATAGCCCAACTTTAATAAGGGCTATGGCTCCCAAGTGGCACAGCGGTCTAAGGCACTGCATCTCAGTGCTAGAGGCATCACTACAGACCTTGGATCGATTCCAGGCTGTATCACAACCGGCCGTGATTGGGAATCCCATAGGGCAGCGCACAATTGGCCCAGCATCGTCCGGGTTTGGGTTTGACCAGGGTAGGCCATCATTGTAAATAAGAATTTGTTCTTAACTGACTTGTCTAGTTAAATAAAGGTTAATAAATACAAAATAACCCAGCACCAACAACCCAATATTGACTCAATAACTGCAACCCAGCAATTGGGTCATCCAAACAACCTAACATATTTTAGAGTGTAACTTACATCTCAAAGCTATGCATGCAAGAAGCCTTGACCTGTCTGGTTCATACATATTTCTCTGTCCTCAGTTTGATTGAAGGCCTCCTTCTGTCTTTTTGCCTTGTAACTGATTGTTTCTAGAAAGAGAGAAGGAACAACACATGATGAAGATGAGTTAGCTACTAGTTTAAATCAATGAAAGATCTAATTGTTACAAAGAAAGAATGTATGGGCTACATTTATGAGAATAATACATGCATTGACGCACCTTATCAATATTGAAGACAATACACTGGGGTCACCACAAACAGTTTTCCAGAGTGTTGATGCTTCCTCCTCCCAATGCACCTGTTAGTTTTGCTTTGATGTCAAATAAACTCATATTACCTACCTTAGCTGTTGTGCTAGCGAACATGCTACTGAACCGTGACACTAGCCTATTTGTTATTTGTTATTTTATTAAGATCCCCATTAGCTGTTTCAAAAGCAGCAGCTACTCTTCCTGGGGTCCACACAAAACATAAAATATAATACAGAATGACATAACACAGAACATCAATAGACAAGAACAGATTTTAAAAAATTAAAGGCGCATGTAGCCTACATATCAATGCAGACACACAAACTATCTAGGTCAAGTGGGGGAGAGGTGTTGTGCCGTAAGGTGTTGCTTTATCTGTGTTTTGAAACCAGGTTTGTTGTTTATTTGAGCAATATGAGATGGAAGGAAGTTCCATGCAATAAGGGCTCTATATAATACTGTACGCTTTCTTGAATTTGTTCTGGATTTGGGGACTGTGAAAAGACCCCTGGTGGCATGTCTGGTGGGATAAGTGTGTGTGTCAGAGCTGTGTGTAAGTTGACTATGCAAACTATTTGGGATTTTCAACACCGTAATGTTTCTTATAAAAAGAAGAAGTGATGCAGTCAGTCTCTCCTCAACTCTTAGCCAAGAGAGACTGACATGCATCGTATTTATATCAGCCCTCTGATTACAATGAAGAGCAGAACCTGCCGCTCTGTTCTAGGCCAGCTGCAGCTTAACTAGGTATTTCCTTGCAGCACTGGACCACACGACTGGTCTATAATCAAGATTAGACAAAACTAGCCTGCAGAACTTTCTTTTTGGAGTGTGCTGTCAAAAAAAGCAGAGCTTCTCCTTTATACGGCCTCATCTTTAAAACCAATGAATCTATATGTTTTGACCATGACAGTTTACAATCTAAGGTAATGCCAATAAATGTAGTCTCCTCAACTTGTTCAACAGCCACACCATTCATTACCAGATTCAGCTGAGGTCTAGAACTTAAGGAATGATTTGTACCAAATACAATGCTCTTAGTTTTAGAGATGTACATCACCAGTTTATTACTGGCCACCCATTCCAAAACAGGTGGGACGATTGCGTCCCACCTACCCCAGAGAGGTTAAGGGTTTCAGTGACTTCATTAGCTATGGTTGCTGATGCGTATATGGTTGAATAATCAGCATACATGGACCCACATGCTGTGTTTAATGCCAGTGGCAGGTCATTGGTAAAAATAGAAAAGAGTAGAGAGCCTAGAGAGCTGCCCTGCGGTACACCACACTTTACATGTTTGACATTAGAGAAGCTTCCATTAAAGTAAACCCTTTGAATTCTATGAGATAGATAGCTCTGAATCCACAATATGGCAGAGGTTGAAAAGCCAAAACACATATGTTTTTTCAACAATGGTCAATAATGTCAATATTATGGTCAATAATATCAAAGGCTGCACTGAAATCTAACAGTACAGCTCCCACAATCTTCTTATTATCAATTTCTTTCAACCAATCATCAGTCATTTGTGTCAGTGCAGTACATGTTGAGTGCCCTTCTCTATAAGCATTCTGAAAGTCTGTTGTTAATATTTTTACAGAGAAATGGCATTGTATTTGGTCAACAAAAAAAAATCCCAACAGTTTGCTAAGAACTGGCAGCAAGCTTATAGGTCTGCTGTTAGAACCAGTAAAGGCCTCTTTACCACTCTTGGGTAGCGGAATTACTTTGGCTTCCCTCCAGGCCTGAGGACAAAGACTTTCCTCTAGGCTCAGACTAAAGATCTGACAGATAGGAGTGGCTATATAGTCAGCTACCATCCTCAGTAGCTTTCCATCTAAGTTGTCAATGCCAGGAGGTATGTCATTATTGATCGATAACAATAATTTTTACACCTCTCCCACACTAACTTTACAAAATTCTAACTTGCAATGCTTTTCTTTCATTATTTGTTTTTTTATTCATGAATACAAATGCTCACTGTTCATTGTTGGCATTTCCTGCCTAAGTTTGCCCACTTTGCCAATTAAATAATCATTAAAATAATTGGCAACATCAAATGGTTTTGTGATGAATAAGCCATATGATTCGATGAAAGATGGATTTCAATTGGTCTTTCTGTCCATAATTTCATTTAAAGTACTCCAAAAATGTTTTCCATCATTCTTTATATCATTGATATTTGCTTCATAATAAAGTTTATTCTTCTTTTTGTTGAGTTTAATCACATAATTTCTCAATTTGAAGTAAGTAAGCCAATCAGATTAATGCTCCTCATTAATCACACCAGACCAACAAATATTTTTAACATCATCCACATAAGAGTCACAGCAAAATCTTTTGTATGATCTCTTATACACTATTTTAGGCCCAGCTGTTGGAACTTTGGCTTTCCTGGATATAGCCACTATATTGTGATCACTGCATCCAATGGGTACAGATACAGCTTTAGAACAAAGTTCTACATTATTAGTAAAAATGTGATCGATACATGAGGATGATCTTGTTCCTGTAGTGTTTGTTAACACCCTGGTAGGTTGATTAATAACCTGAACCAGATTACAGGCAATGGTAACAGTAAGAAGCTTCCTCTTGAGCGTACGGCTTGATGAAAACCAGTCAATATTCAGGTCCCCAAGAAAGTAGACCTCTCTGTTTACATCACATACACTATCAAGCATGTCACACACATATTATTTAGATACTGACTGTTAGCACTTGGTGGCCTATAGCAACACCCCATAAGAAAAGGCTTCAGATGTGCCAAGCGAACCTGCAACCACAACACTTCAATAACACTTGACTTAAGATCTTCTCTAAGCATTACAGCAATATGCTCTGAATATATACAGCAACACCTCCCCCATAAGCATTCCTGTCTCTTCTATAGATGTTATATCCTTGTATTGCTACTGCTGTATCATCAAATGAATTATCTAAGTGAGTCTCAGAAATGGCTAATATATTAATGTTAGCAAGTTATTGATTTCATTAACCTTATTTCCAAAGCTACATATATTATTATGGGCTATTTTCAGGCCTTACCTGGGTAGCTTATCAGAGATAGACATAATACTGAAAAGAGCAAACAAAGCAAGAGAAAAAAATATACATTCAGCAGTCCATTAATCAATTGGTGTGTGTGTGTGCGTTGTGGGGTTGAAGCTACGAACCCATGGGCTTGGCTCTCTCATCCCTTCCAGGCTTCTGGGAAAGAGGGTAGACAATGAGCCTGTCATAGCGGATGTAAGCAATGTCCACACGCGCTCTGGCAGCTTTCATGGCTGGGGTCAGTTCTTTCCTCTTCTGGCGCACAGCTTCAGGATAGTCCTTGTTGAGGAAGATATACGTTCCTCTCAAGTTCTTGGCTCTTCCTAGAACAGCTACCTTGTCCATGAACCTCAGGAACTTGACCGCTATTGGCCTGGGCCTGTCACCTGGGCCGGTGGTGGGTTTTCCAGTCCTGTGAGCACGCTCCACCTCAATCTTTCTGTGGTCCATCTTCAATTTCTCAGTCGTGCTATAAATTCTCAGACAACACAAAGATTCCTTGATGCCCTTCCAGACTCCCTTTGCCTACCCAAGGACGTCAGAGGACAAAAATCAGTTAACCACCTAACTGAGGAACTCAATTTAACATTGCGCAATACCCTAGATGCAGTTGCACCCCTAAAAACTAAAAACATTTGTCATAAGAAACTAGCTCCCTGGTATACAGAAAATACCCGAGCTCTGACGCAAGCTTCCAGAAAACTGGAACGGAAATGGCGCCACACCAAACTGGAAGTCTTCCGACTAGCTTGGAAAGACAGTACCGTGCAGTATCATCCTATTTTTCCAACTTAATTGAGGAAAATAAGAACAATCCGAAATGTATTATTGATACTGTCGCAAAGCTAACTAAAAAGCAGCATTCCCCAAGAGAGGATGGCTTTCACTTCAGCAATAATAAATTCATGAACTTCTTTGAGGAAAAGATCATGATCATTAGAAAGCAAATTACGGACTCTTCTTTAAATCTGCGTATTCCTCCAAAGCTCAGTTGTCCTGAGTCTCCACAACTCTGCCAGGACCTAGGATCAAGAGAGACACTTAAGTGTTTTATTACTATATTATTCTTGACACAATGATGAAAATAATCATGACCTCTAAACCTTCAAGCTGCATACTGGACCCTATTCCAACTAAACTACTGAAAGAGCTGCTTCCTGTGCTTGGCCCTCCTATGTTGAACATAATAAACGGCTCTCTATCCACCGGATGTGTACCAAACTCACTAAAAGTGGCAGTAATAAAAGCCTTCTCTTGAAAAAGCCAAACCTTGACCAGAAAATATAAAACTATCGGCCTATATTGAATCTTCCATTTGTCTCAATTTTTTTTGAAAAAGCTGTTGCGCAGCAACTCACTGCCTTCCTGAAGACAAACAATGTATACGAAATGCTTCAGTCTGGTTTAGACCCCATCATAGCACTGAGACTGCACTTGTGAAGGTGGTAAATGACCTTTTAATGGCGTCAGACCGAGGCTCTGCATCTGTCCTCATGCTCCTAGACCTTAGTGCTGTTCTTTGATACCATCGATCACCAAATTATTTTGGAGACATTGGAAACCCAAATTGGTCTACACGGACAAGTTCTGGCTGGTTTAGATCTTATCTGTCGGAAGAATATCAGTTTGTCTTTGTGAATGGTTTGTCCTCTGACAAATCAACTGTACATTTTGGTGTTCCTCAAGGTTCCGTTTTAGGACCACTATTGTTTTCACTAATATTTTACCTCTTGGGGATGTCATTCGAAAACATAATATTAACTTTCACTGCTATGCGGATGGCACACAGCTGTACATTTCAATGAAACATGGTGGATCCCCAAAATTGCCCTCGCTAGAAGCCTGTGTTTCAGACATAAGGAAGTGGATGGCTGCAAACTTTCTACTTTTAAACTCGGACAAAACAGAGTGCTTGTTTTAGGTCCCAAGAAACAAAGAGATCTTCTGTTGAATCTGACAATTAAGCTTGATGGTTGTAAAGTCGTCTCAAATAAAACTGTGAAGGACCTCGGCGTTACTCTGGACCCTGATCTCTCTTTTGACGAACATATCAAGACTGTTTCAAGGACAGCTTTTTTCCATTTACGTAACATTGCAAAAATCAGAAACTTTCTGTCCAAAAATGATGCAGAAAAATGAATCATGCTTTTGTTACTTCTAGGTTAGACTACTGCAATGCTCTACTTTCCGGCTACCCGGATAAAGCACTAAATAAGCTTCAGTAGTGCTAAATACGGCTGCGAGAATCCTGACTAGAACCAAAAGATTTTATCATATTACTCCAGTGCTAGCCTCCCTACACTGGCTTCCTGTTAAGGCAAGGGCTGATTTCAAGGTTTTACTGCTAACCTACAAAGCATTACATGGGCTTGCTACTACCTATCTTTCCGATTTGGTCCTGCCGTACATACCTACACGTACGCTACGGTCACAAGACGCGGCCTCCTAATTGTCCTAGAATTTTCTAAGCAAACAGCTGGAGGCAGGGCTTTCTCCTATAGAGCTCCATTTTTATGGAATGATCTGCCTACCCATGTGAGAGACGTAGACTCGGTCTCAACTTTAGTCTTTACTGAAGACTCATCTCTTCAGTGGTTATATGATTGAGTGTAGTCTGGCCCAGGAGTGTGAAGGTGAACGGAAAGGCTCTGGAGCAACGAACCGTCCTTGCTGTCTCTGCCTGGCGGTTCCCCTCTCTTCACTGGGATTCTCTGCCTCTAACCCTATACAGGGGCTGAGTCCTGGCTTACTGGTGCTCTTTCATGCCATCCCTAGGAGGGGTGGGTCACTTGAGTGGGTTGAGTCACTGACGTGATCTTCCTGTCTGGGTTGGCGTCCCCCTTGGGTTGTGCCGTGGCGGAGATCTTTGTGGGCTATACTCGGCCTTGTCTCAGGATGGTAGTTGGTGTTGAACATATGCCTCTAGTGGTGTGGGGGCTGTGCTTTGGCAAAGTGGGTGGGTTATATCCTTCCTGTTTGGCCCTGTCGGGGGTATCATCGGATGGGGCCACAGTGTCTCCTGACCCCTCCTGTCTCAGCCTCCAGTATTTATGCTGCAGTAGTTTATGTGTCGGGGGCTAGGGTCAGTTTTTTATATATGGAGTACTTCTCCTGTCTTATCCGGTGTCCTGTGTGAATTTAAGTATGTTCTCTCTAATTCTCTCTTTCTTCTCTCTCTCGGAGGACCTGAGCCCTAGGACCATGCCTCAGGACTACCTGGCATGATGACTCCTTGCTGTCCCCAGTCCACCTGGCTGTGCTGCTGCTCCAGTTTCAACTGTTCTGCCTGCGGCTATGGACCCTGACCTGTTCACCGGATGTGCTACCTGTCCCAGACCTGCTGTTTTCAACTCTCTAGAGACAGCAGGAGCGGTAGAGATACTTTTAATGATCGGCTATGAAAAGCCAACTGATATTACTCCTGAGGTGCTGACTTGCTGCACCCTCGACAACTACTGTGATAATTATTATTTGACCATGCTGGTCATTTATGAACATTTGAACATCTTGGCCATGTTCTGTTATAATCTCCACGGCACAGCCAGAAGAGGACTGGCCACCCCTCATAGCCTGGTTCCTCACTAGGTTTCTTCCTAGGTTCTGGCCTTTCTAGGGAGTTTTTCCTAGCCACAGTGCTTCTACACCTGTATTGCTTGCTGATTGGGGTTTTAGGCTGGGATTCTGTACAGCACTTTGAGATATCAGCTGATGTAAGAAGGGCTATATAAATAAATTTGATTTGATCATTACTCTCACTTTGTACTCAGACTACATCCAGGTCTAATGTGGAGATTCTGCAATTCCATCCACAACCACGTTGTTCCGCATTGTCCCTCGAGATCTGATTTGAGAACTGAGAGTCTGATTTATTGGTCATTCTTATCATGGATTCACACACAGAACTGACGTCCTCTCTCAATGACTTACAGATTGCTGTCATCTTGCCGTTCTCCTGTTTCAACTCATCGAGCTGACCCTGGGAAAACTGCAAACTGTTCTTCAGGTCCTGGACCTCTCTGGCCAGGTCGTCCATTCTAGTATTAGTAGAATCCACAAGTATTTGGACAACATACTTGAAGCTATGTTCTTGTTGTAGGTCTCTTTTTGTTTGTTTAAAAGATTCTTCACGTCTGATAGAGAGACAGCACTGTCCTCAACGGTACTCCCGCCGGCTTTGGTCTTTGTCATGGTAGCTAGCAACATAGATTACTCTGTTACTCCTCACAGTTCCAGACAGGGCAGGTCACGGGGAAGATTGAAAACAACAGACAACAGGGATGTATACAGCCACAAACCCGGGGAAATCCGCGGTGCCAGCCACAATAGCTAACCACGTCGCGGGCTGCATTCAAGGACACCCTGCTAGCTTGACATCGGCTAGCTGTGACGCCAAATAGGTCATCAGACCCATCCTTGGTCGGCAGGATCACTGGAAAGAGACAAGTAGTTGACATGCATAATGGTATCTCACACAAATCATCAAGGAACCCACCAGGTACAACCCTAAATCCGTAAACATGGGCACCCTAATAGACATTATCCTGACCAACCTGCCCCTCCAAATACACCTTGCTGTCTTCAAATTCAAGATCTCAGCGATCACTGCCTTCATTGCCTGTATCCGGCCAGCGGTCTGCGGGTCAAACGACCACCCCTCATCCACTGTCAAACGCTCCCTAAAACACTTCTGCGAGCAGCCTTTCTAATCGGACCTGGGCCCGGGGTACCCTGGAAGGATAGTTGACCTCATCCGTCAGTTGAGGATGCCTGGTCATTCTTTAAATGTTACTTCCTCACCATATTAGACAAAGCATGCTCGTTCAAAAAATGCAGAACAAGAACAGATATAGCCCGTTGGTTCACTCCAGACCTGACTGCCCTCGACCAGCACAAAAAAAACATCCTGTGGCGACTGCAATAGCATCGAAGAGCCCCCCGCGATTATGCAACTGTCAGGGAAGTCAGGAACCAATACACGCAGTCATCAGGAAGCAAAGGCCAGCTTTTTTCGAGCAGAAACTTCGCATCCTGTAGCGTCTAACCCAAAAAGTTCTGGGATACTGTAAAGTCCATGGAGAACAAGAGCACCTCCTTCCCAGGCTGACCCACTGCACTGAGGCTAGTTTAACAACGGTCACCACCGATAAATCCGTGTAATCGAGACTGTCAACAAGCATTTCTCAATGGCTGGCCATGCCTTCTTTCCTGGCGATCCAACCTTGGCCAACAGCCCCGCCCCCCCCGCTGCTACTCGCCAACCTCCCCAGCTTCTCCTTGTTACCAAATCCAGATAGCAGATGTTCTGAAAGAGTTGAAAACCTGGACCCATACAAATCAGCTTGGCTTGACAATTCTGGAACCCCCTATTTCTGAAACTGTCGCCCGCCATTGGTCGCACCCCCTATTACCAGCCTGTTCAACCTCTCCTTCGTATCTATCTGAGATCCCCAAGGATTGGAAAGCTGCCGCGGTCATTACCCCCTTCTTCAAAGGGGGAGGGACATCCCTGCGACCCAAACTGTTACAGACGTATATCCATCCTGCCCTTGCCTATCTTAAGGTCTTTCGAAAGCAAGTCAACAAACAGATCACTGGACCATCTCGGAATCCCACCGTTACCTGTCTTCGCTGTGCAATCCGGTTTCCGAGCCGGTCGACGGTGGCACCTCAGCACGCTCAAGGTACTAAACGCACATCATAACCCCATCGATAAAAAGACATTTCACTAGTGCAGCGTCTTTCAATCGAGCCTTGGCCAAGGCTTTTCGACTCTCTGTCAATCATCCATATTTTATCGGCAGACTCAGTAGCCTTTCGTTTTTTCGAATGACTGCCTTGCCTGGTTTCACCAACTACTTTGCAGACAGAGTTCAGTGTGTCACAACTCCGGAGGGCATGTTGTTCGGTCCTCTGCAGTCTTCTATGGGGGTACCACAGGTTCAATTCTCGGGCACGACTCTTTTCTCTGTATACACTAATGATGTTGCTTTCTGCTGCGGCGATGTCCCTGATCCACCTTCTACGCGAGACGACACATTCTATATACTTCCGTCGCCCTGTCTTGGACACTGTGCGTATCTACACCTCCAAACGAGCTTCCAATGCCAATACAACCACTCCTTCCGTGGCCCTCCAACTGCTCCTCTTAAACGCTAGTTAAAAACCAATGCATGCTTTTTCAAACCGGTTCGCTGCCTGCACCCGCACGCCCGACTAGCATCACCACCCTGGACGGTTCCGACTAGAATATGCTGGACATCTATAAGTACCTAGCGTGTCTGGCTAGACTTTGCAACACTCGTCCTTCCAGTCTCACCTATCATAACATCTCCAATTCCAAATTCAAATCAGAATCGGCTTTCTTATTCCGCCAACAAAGCCTCCTTCACTCACGCCGCCAAACTTAACCTAGTAAAACTGACTATCCTGCCGATCCTCGGACCCTTCGGCGAGTGTCATCTACAAAATAAGCTTCCTTAACACTTTCGTACTCATGCAAACTGGATTGCCAGTTCTATCACCAGTGCCATTCGTTTTTGTTACTAAAGCCACCTTATACGACCCACCACTGCACCTGTATGCCCTCCCAGTCGGCTGGCCCTCGCTACATGTGCGTCGCGTCAGACCCAACTGGTCCAGGTCTCTACAAGCTATGCTACGGTAAAGTGCTCGCCTTATTCTCAGGTTCACTGGTCACGATGGCTACACCCACCCGCAGCCACCGCGCGTCCAGCAGGTGTACATCTCACTGATGCATCCCTAAAGCTGAAACCTCATTTGGACGCCTTTCCTTCCATGTTCTCTGCTGCTGCGATGGAAACGAATTGCCAAAAATCTCTGAAGTTGGAGACCGTTTATTCTCCGCTCAACAACTTAAAAATTCGCTATCCGAGCAGCTTAACCGCCCGATCGCTGCCGCTGTAACACTAGCTCCATCTGTAACTACCCACCAATTTGTACCTACCTCACCCCCATACTGCTTTTATTCTATTACTTTTCTGCTCTTTTGCACAGCAGTACCAGTATCTCTTCTTGCACATGACATCTGATGATTTAGCACTCCAGGTGTTAATCTGCTAAATTTAATTATTCGATTTATGCCCTACCTCCATGCCTTTTGCACACCATGTGTATATTAGATTCTCTTTGTTTCTTTTACCATGTTATTGACATTGTTTATTGTTTACTCCATGGTAACGTCTGTTTGTTGTTCACACTGCTAGCTTTTATCTTGGCCAGGTCGCAGTTGCAAATGAGAACTTGTTCTCAACTAGCCTACCTGGTTAAATAAAGGTGAAAAAATTTAAAAAAAAAAAAAAATTAAAATGCAAATCATTAGTTATCTATCTAGCTACATATCACATGAATTGTGCAAAAAAATTGATAGCTAACGTTATCTAGTTAAGTGCTAGCCAGTCAGTCAGTGGTGCTGACAGATTGAAACTGGTATCAACAAAATATGTTTCACTCTATCCCATAAAACATGACATTGCTAACTAGGATTCATTTAGCAAATAAAATGTTAAAGTTTATTAGGAAGTTGAATTAATAAGTTAGACACTCACCGGACACCTTTGGTAGGTAGGTAGCTAGCTAGACAGATTGGTTTCCATTTTCCAACAGATATTTCTAATCCCCCTGATTGGTCATCAAAAAAAAACTCTGGTGAACGGTTTGCCCCTAGTGGCAATAAATATTATTGTGCCAAAGGTTTGCTGCAGATTCACCACTAGTGGCAAACGTTTGCAAACTTTTGGCAACATTTTGTGGCACACTATTTAGTTTGCAGCAAATTTGCCACAAAGGTAAAGGGGCAGCCCTTTAACAGCATAATTAGGTTAGAAGCAATATGGTGTCTTGTGAATAGAAAACTAGACTGAAGGACAGAGTCAACACAGTGCTGCAGGGGTTTCCTAAAGAAAAACAAAGCAATAATTTATTCTCATTTCATTTTGCAATGATCACAATTATACCACACGTTTACCTGGCTACAAGTGTGCTAACTACATATTACTCGAAATAAGACCATTGACATAAAACAAATACAGGAGTTGGTTTCAAAGTTCAAATTTACAATATTTTAACTGAAAATGAGACGTTTGCAACAAGTACGTTTTATGTAGTACACTGAACCAGACTGGAATGTGTGTAGTTATTGTGTATGGAAACCTGATTTCACAATTGGGAAATGTACTGCCAAGTTATGAGTCCTGCACACCGGCAGTCATCCAATCCATAACTAGTAAGTACAAGGGTACAGAGTGTGTGTGTGCTCCTCAACGATCCGCCATTGTTAAAACATAGTACTCTTAACTTATTTTAAGATGAATCTTGACCTCAACTTTGAGCAGCACCAGAGAACAATAGTCAGTACATAACAAATGTTTTGAATTTAATTGGAAACTGTTTAGGTTATGTTGAGAAACTTTAACATTGTACAATACGGAAAAATAAAGGATAATGTGAACATAAATATGCTAAATCTTATGAAGAGAGGGTGTACCAGTACTATATTGGAACTCCTGATGCAGACAGCTTGTCAAGCCAGACAGCTTGTCTTCAATGCCTCTTGAGATAAAATAACCCTTTGCAATTCAAATGGTTGCAAAGGGAAATGCAAATGTTCCACAGTTTTTTTGATACATTCTTGATTTGGCTATAAAAGTATCATATCAACATTGGTCCCTTTTATGCATGTAGAAAATGTAAGCATTCAATCCAAGTTCTCTCTTTACTATCTTGTTATGAAGAAATGTGTCATTATTTGGTATATCAATGTTTGTACTTTTAGTTGTATGTGTGTGTGGAATCAGCAGAAAGTCCTGGACATTAAAACTTAAACATTAGGCATTTGGATTTTCAAATAAGTGTTCACATCTTAAAGGTCTCGAACAGTCATTCTGATTCACATCTAAAATAGCGTTTTGAGTGACTAAAATATCACCCCTAATATCTGTTTTGGATAGAAATGCTCGAAAATTTAGAAACTTTTTCTCTCATGGCAAACTACCAGAATGTTTAAAAAAAACAGGCTGAGAAGGCGGGAAGCTTATATTGATGAGCTCGCCTTGACTGGTATCTCTTTGAAATGTCAAGCAACTTGGATGCAGTGAGCAGCGTTGCTGTAAAATCATCTCAAGCTAATTTGGTGATTCACAAAGCAACTCAAACAACACTGAACTTGCATCAATGATGTCAATCTTTTTAAAATAAATTTCCCGTTTGGCATGTCTCTTGTGATGCGGTTCACAGCAGTACTGACGGATGTGTTGACATGACAACTGCATCGGAGTTTTGAACGACCCTTCTCCCGCCCCTCCCTCTTTGTTCCATGCTGGCTGAAAACCTAGACATATACAGTTGAAGTCGGACGTTTACATACACTTAGGCTGGAGTCATGAAGACTAGTATTTCAACCACTCCACAAATTTCTTGATAACAAACTATAGTTTTGGCAAGTCGGATAGGAAATCTACTTTGTGCATGACACAAGTAATTTTTCCAACAGCTGTTTACTGACAGATTATTTCACTTATAATTCACTGTATCACAATTCCAGTGAGTCATAAGTTTACATACACTAAGTTGACTGTGCCTCTGTCATGGCTTTAGAAGCTTCTGATAGGCTAATTGACATCATTTGAGTCAAATGGAGGTGTACCTGTGGATGTATTTCAAGGCCTACCTTCAAACTCAGTGCCTCTTTGCTTGACATCATGGGAAAATCAAAAGAAATCAGCCAAGACCTCAGGAAAAAAATTGTAGACCTCCACAAGTCTGGAAATTGATCAAAAGTACGAACCAAACGCCTGAAGGTACCACGTTCATCTGTACAAACAATAGTACGCAAGTATAAACACCATGGGACCACGCAGCAGTCATACCGCTCAGGAAGGAGATGCATTCTGTCTCCTAGAGAACAACGTACTTTGGTGCGAAAAGTGCAAATCAATCCCAGAACAACAGCAAAGGACCTTGTGAAGATCTTGGAGGAAACAGGTACAAAATGATCTATATCCACAGTAAAACAAGTCCTATATCGTCATAACCTGAAAGGCCACTCAGCAAGGAAGAAGCCCCAGCTCCAAAACCGCCATAAAAAAGCCAGACTACGGTTTGCAACTGCACATGGGGACAAAGATCGTACTTTTTGGAGAAATGTCCTCTGGTCTGATGAAACAAAAATAGAACTGTTTGGCCATAATGACCATTGTTATGTTTGGAGGAAAAAGGGGGAGGCTTGCAAGCCAAAGAACACCATCCCAACCATGAAGCACTAGAGTGGCAGCATCATGTTGTGGGGGTGCTTTGCTGCAGGAGGGACTGGTGCACTTCACAAAATAGATGGCATCGTGAAGAATAAAAATGATGCGGATATATTGAAGCAACATCTCAAGACATAAGTCAGGAAGTTAAAGCTTTGTTGCAAATAGGTCTTCCAAATGGACAATGACCCTAAGCATACTTCCAAAGTTGTAGCAAAATGAGTTAAGGACAAAAAAGTCAAGGTACCATTTTGCCACAACTTTGGTAGTATGCTTGGGGTCATTGTCCATTTGGAAGACCCATTTGCGACCAAGCTTTAACTTCCTGACTGGCCATCACAAAGCCCTGGCCTCAATCCCATAGAAAATCTGTGGGCAGAACTGAAAAAGCGTGTGCGAGCAAGGAGGCCTACAAACCTGACTCGGTTACACCAGCTTTGTCAGGAGGAATGGGCCAAAATTCACCCAACTTATTGTGGGAAGCTTGTGGAAGGCTACCCAAAATGTTTGACCCAAGTTAAACAATTTAAAGGCAATGCTACCAAATACTAATTGAGTGTATATAAACTTCTGACCCACTGGGAATGTGATGAAAGAAATAAAAGCTGAAATAAATAATTTTCTCTACTATTATTCTGGCATTTCACATTCTTAAAATAAAGTGGTGCTCCTAACTGACCTAAGATAGAGGATTTTTACGAGGATTAAATGTCAGGAATTGTGAAAAACTGAGTTTAAATGTATTTGCCTAAGCTGTATGTAAACTTCCGACTTCAACTGTAAGTATCTTTGCCATTCTAGATGAAAGGGTAAACTTTTAATTGTATTTGCTGACACCCTACACTCATATGTTGTCACTAGTAGAGTAGCTATCTAACTATAAAAACCATGCCCTTCTGCAAACACACCTTCTCCGATGTTGGTTACAAGGCGGAACTTATTTAAATTAGGTAAGAGAATATCATGTTACCATTGGTGTAGTAAAATGAGAGAGTTAGAGTGATGTCACCCTATCCCCTTAATAATCCCACCTCCTGAATCCACGTTTTTGACATGGGGGGGACCAGTGACTCTATGATCAAACTTTACCAATGTAGAAGAACCAGTCATTTTTCATACTTCGATCTAGTTTCATCCAAATATTATCCAATTTCATGAAAAACATTATTTTGACTGTTCATGACCTTTAAAGGGATACTTCGGATTTTGGCAGAGGCACTTTATCTACTTCCCCAGAGTCAGATGAACTTGTGAATACCATTTTTATGTCTCTGCGTGCAGTTTGAAGGAAGTTGTTAATTGCGCAATGACTAAGTCTATGGGAATCTTTTATTTTTCATTTTTTTATTTAATCAGGCAAGTCAGTTTAGAGCAAATTCTTATTTACAATGATGGCCTACCCCGGCCAAACCCTAAACCGGATGACGCTGGGCCAATTGTTCTCCGCCCTATGGGACTCCCAGGTGTGATACAGCCTTTGAATCGAACCAGGGTATGTAGTGATGCCTCTAGCACTGAGATGCTAGAGCCATCGGGAGCGCCACTCGGGAGCCCAATCTGCTAGCATGCTAGCTGATACCCATAGACTTCCAGTCATTGCGCTAACGCTAGTTAGCATTGGCTCGCGAAACTTACCTCTAACTTCCTTCATACCAAAATCCCGAAGTGTCCCTTTAAGGACAAATGAAATGGCTGGTTTATCAAATCTAGACCTGCAAGAAGTAGGATTTCTGTACTGTACATTCAATTGAACGCCTCTCCCCCTGAGGGAGTACATACAAATATTCTGACCTGTCTGGGTTGGAATCACTGTATAACAGAACAGAAATATGAAAATAATTGAACACTATGCAGGTAATTACATTTACAGGATGAACTAAGAAAAATAATTGCTCAGTAATCTCATACAAAAGTGTTTCTGGAACAGAGTGAAATAATGAAAAACTGATTTTTTAAATGCCATGGAAACCATTGGTTAAAATTCTTTAGAAAATGCTATTTTTCGGGTAACAAAGTTGTGAAAAATATTCCTATCGCCCTCATAAAAACGCCACATTGAACGAGGCAAGTATATAATACCACATGGGGTACTGTAGATCAGTGTTCCTCAAATTCCGGTCCGGAGACCAGCACCGGTCCCTGGGATGTTGCTCACCGGGGTAGGGCCATAGCTTGCTGGTTCCTGGTATGAATACGGTTAAGAAACACTGCTATAGATTGTTATGTGTTAGTTGTATATTATACAGTGGTGACCGACAGGAAGGCCTTATGTACTTTGGCCCTGGGGTCATCAGGGGCCTTGGCCCCGTGAGTCATCAGTTCCTGAATGGTCATCCAGTTGTCCAGGATCTTCTTGTTGCGCTTCTTCATCATCTTCCTGTGGCTCAGTTCAATGATGCTGACCTCCTTGCGTCCTTCGCTGCTGCTCTGAGGACTCTCCCTCAGGCTCTCCAGTCGGCTGCGCTGCATGAACTCCCGTCTCCTCCGCTGTTCTTTAGCCCTGACCAGATGCTGCTTCCTTTCCTCTTTACTCCAGTACCGCCCCATCTTCATCTCGGACATAGCGTCGTCGTCGGTGGTCATCCCTCCGCTACGCTCCTCTTTGATCTTCAGGGCGCGTTCCCGCAGGATCTTGTCCCTAATGGGTCTCTTGGTGATGTAGCGCGTGCCGTCCGAACGGATCTTCACCTTCCATTCCATCTTAGGCTCGATGGCGGGGCTCAGCTGGGGCTCCTTGACTCCACTGAGCAGGCTCAGCTGGCTCTGGGCGTACTCCGCAGCCGAGCGCTGCTGAATCAACTGCATGTAGCTCTGGTAGTGGCGAGCGTGGGCCGGGATGTTGGCGTTGGGCTGGCGGTGCTGGGAGTCATGGGACGGGGATAGGTAAGGGATCTGGGAGGCCCTGGGAGGAGGCTGAGGCTTCACCTTCCAGTTCCCCAACCCACTCCTTTCGTTGTCTGCAGGGGCCACCTTGTCCGACTCGGAGGGGTAAAGGCTGTGGTCGGGGCTGCTGGCCTTGCCTGGGATGGGGGCCCAGTGGAGGGGCCGGTGTTTGGGGCTGGGGCTGGCTGTAGTGTGGAGGCTGGCCATGCTGCTGCGGAGGTTCCTCTGGTTGGTGATGGTCACCATCCTCCTCTGAAGGGAGTGCTCAGGGGAGCGGTCCATTGCCAGCGGCGTGCTGCGTGAGCTCTCTGCAGTGTTGTAGGCACTCGAGCTGTCCTTGTCTGACTTCTCCGGCTTCTCCGGACACTCGCTGATGTCCACCAGCTTGCTTCTTCTAGGTGAGTCATTGCACCCCAGGTGGGAGCTTTGGTCCTTGGGTGTGGGGCAGACAATTTGGGGAAACACTTGCTGCCCCTGGTCCCACTGGGACCCCACCGGCCCCTTGCCGAGCTTGTGTGCCTGCATGATGTTCTGGCACTCTAGCTCGATGCTACGGAGCTCGTCGTTGAGCATGCGGAGCTCACGCTGCACGCCACCGGCCGGCTCTCCCAGCCTACACTCTATAGTGCTGCGTCTGCTATAGATCAGGTCGTACTCCCCGCTGTTACGGATCTGACACTTCAGCTCCAGGAGCTGCTGGAACCGATCGCCATCCTCTGCAACAACCTCCTCTTCTTCCTCCTCCTCCTCTTCGTCCAGACGCGTGGAACAGTTCTGTCTGTCCCTCAGACACTGGGAGAGTCTCCGTTGGATGTGGGTTAGGAGGGCGTTGTGGTCGGGGGCGTCGATGCTGTTCCTTAACGACATCCCCAGCCCGCTGTCCTGAGTTCTGGAGGAACAGGTGGCAGTGATGTCATCCTCTTCTCCTTTGGCCTGTAATAAAGAAAAAATTATATAATCAGTACTGAAATTACCCCCAATGTAAAGAAATAGGTACAAATCTTGAATAAGATTCATAACTATACTGAACAAAAATATAAACACCACATGCAACCATTGGGTAGCCAAGCCAAGCCAATCAGAATGAGTTTTTCCCCCACAAAGGGCTTTAGTATTATTACAGCACTCCCCCCCCCCCTCGAGTGTAGTTTCTGAAATTTCGAACGTCTGAAATAGTTCTGACCTTCTAAGTCAGTGCTTTGGGTTTCTCCACTGGGATTTCCTCCATTCTTGTGGAGTTCTGTACCACTACGGTTTTCCACTGGGATTTCCTCCATTCTTGTGGAGTTCTGTACAACACGGTTTTCCACTGGGATTCCCTCCATTCTTGTGGAGTTCTGTACCACTACGGTTCTCCACTGGGATTCCCTCCATTCTTGTGGAGTTCTGTACCACTATGGTGCCACTTCTTCCCCAATAGCTTTTCCATCTTTGAACTTCCATATCTACCCATTCACAGCCTGCTAATCTCTCAATAAAAACACACAATTTTTCCAAGGGTATCACATATTTTCACAGGTTTTTCAAAGAGTCTGAGGGTGGACCATAGAGACCCTAAAGTCATTTTTACAGTACATAAACTCTTTGGTGTGTCGCTTTGGTGATGAGCTTTACAGGTATGTGCTATGTGTGGGAGAGTGTACAACTAATTGTGATAAACTCTTTGGCCTGTCCCTGCGGCAGTGTGGTCTCACCTTCTCCTGAAGTGCCTCTAGCTCCATCTCTTCTCTCTGTTGCTCTTCCAACATTTCCATCTTCAGTTGCTCCAGGAATTCACTGTGTTCATCATCCAACCACGCTTCCTCCAGCTAGAGAGATAGAGAGATAGAGAGAAAGAGAGAGAGATGATTTAAACAGGAACATGAGAAACCCTTACACCATCTAGCTGGCCATTCAAGAGCCACAACAAGACATTAATATCTTGCTTTATGAAGCTGTTGATAGAGTCAATACATACACATAGTGGTCAGGCTTCATGACCTTCATACATGATCTATCAACAGTTTCATAAAGCCAGATATTCATGAGGTGTGTTTTGTTGTGGTTCTTGAATGGCCAGCTTGTTATGGTTCTTGAATGGCCAGCTTGTTGTAGCTCTTCAATGGCCAGCTTGTTGTGGCTCTTGAATGGCCAGCTTGTTGTGGTTCTTGAGTGCCCAGCTTGTTATGGCTCTTGAATGGCCAGCTTGTTGTGGCTCTTGAATGGCCAGCTGGTTGTTACTCTTGATTGGCCAGCTTGTTGTGGCCTCAGTGTTCTTCATGATCTCTTTGTCTGCTTGTGTCAAACTAAATGGGATACGTTGAAGCCAGGACTTTAGACTGTGAGAGACTTATTTAATTACTAAAAGGGGAAGGAAGAGTCCATTTTGGCTCATGGCTCATCCGCCGTTCTCAGTGGTGCGCACACACACACTAGGGATGTGACAAATGGAAACATTTTCTTAACATTTAAACTGCCATTGTTTGTGGATTTTCCATTAAAACAATTAGGTAGGTTGGCCATCAGGCACTAGGCATATCTATCGGCAATCAAAAGCTGTATCTTGCAACTTCAGTAAAGCAGAAAACCAATGAATAGGCTAGAACAGCCAGTCGATCGCGAGGGTATTCCTAGTCGATTACCAAAGATGTGTGTAAAAAAACAACAAAGGTAAAGCCTTGCGTTCTTATTTCATTTTTCCTTTCGCCCTGTTGGCTGTAGGTGCACTTGATTCAGCAGCCCTAGCGCAGGGAAGGCAGTGTTCCCATTTTGAACCATTTCATGTGTCTGAAGGTAGAACTCTGCATACCCGGCAGGCCCAGAGAGCAAATCAAGTGCACCTATTGGCCTACCACTGGCCAATCAGATAGCTCAGATCACCGTGTCTGCACCTTTTCCTTGAGCCTCGAAAGCCTCGAAAGTTGATACTGTGAGATTTAAAAACTTTAAAAAACATGACTAGAGAGATTCAATGAATACAGTAAATTAGCTGCTGTTTTTATGAGTAAGTTCATGTTTAAGTTGTTATTCAGCACTGTCAACACATATGTGTATTCTCCCTACTTCCACTCACGCTACAACCAGCAGTGCAGCTGTAATGAATGAGTACAACCAGCAGTGCAGCTGTAATGAATGAGTACAACCAGCACTGCAGCTGTAATGAATGAGTACAACCAGCACTGCAGCTGTAATGAATGAGTACAACCAGCACTGGCAGCTGTAATGAATGAGTACACACCAGCACTGCAGCTGTAATGAATGAGTACAACCAGCATGCAGCTGAATAATGAGTACAACCAGCACTGCAGCTGTAATGAATGAGTACAACAGCACTGCAGCTGTAATGAATGAGTTACACCAGCACTGCAGCTGTAATGAATGAGTACAACCAGCACTGCAGCTGTAATGAATGAGTACAGGAAGTGTTCCATAACATTGCTTTCTTGTTATTATTAGCGCTTGTTTCCTTTTAATATCAAGGAATATTCACTTCCTCTGGTCAGAGGTGTAACTTTAAGTTGGTGCATGAGGCAGAAATCATGCAGTGCGAAGTCAGTTTCGTCATCAGCTGGAAGACTGTGTCCCTTTCTCAGCGGAGGGAGGAGAGAGAGATGGTAGAGGCATCTGCTCCCTCCCCTCAGACTGATCATCAGATGCAGGCCATCAGTCCAGTAAAATGGAAAAAAGCGAATTATTATGCCCACTCTGCTGGGCCTCACAAGTAATACAACAAATGATCTATTACCAGTTTGATCATGTACCTACTATTTTTAAATATAATTTCCTAATGGTCTGAGAGAACAACAATGACAGGGCAATTAAAGCATAGTCAATATGCAGTGATAAGTATTGGGCCTATAGCTTACTGTACAAACCTCATTGCTACATAACTGTTTTTAATTGGTTAATGTAGCACAGCCTTAGGTTTGTTAAGTCATATTTAGAAGAGTGGTAGATCTGGACTTGCATTTCGACTCAGAAAGGGATCTCGACTCAGAAAGGGATCGACCTCAGAAAGGATCTCGACTCAGAAGGATCTCGACTCAGAAAGGGATCTGACTCAGAAAGGGTCGACTCAGAAGGGATCTCGACTCAGAAAGGATCTCGACTCAGAAAGGATCTCGACTCAGAAAAGGTCTGTGACCATTGTGCTAGGAATTGAAATGAGTGAGATGTAAACTTCGCTCTCACACAATCACACATAGTATCTGTGCATGTGAATGGGTTTGCTCTTCATGCCGTTCACAGTGTGGTAGCAGGCACCAAAACAGCGGAGGAGATGAGCCTCTCGCTTTAACATCTTAGTTGTTGAGGAAACTGACCTACAGTTTACTTTCTGCATCTATGTAAAAAACGAAGAAAAAAATAACATTTTCTTAACTTTAAGATCCCAGTTTCATTTAAAGCGTTCACACCCCTAACACACACACACACTATTCGCCATGGCCTGGCCTGAACTCACTGCATATTAGCCTGCCATTAGTTTTTATGGCGTACCGTTGGAAGTCGATTAAATAAAACAGGATGTGAGGTGGTGTCCATGTCTATACAGGAGCATATAACAGCCTGCAGTGTTTCATCTAAGAAACACAAGTGTATATTTATGTTTTGGCTGTTGTGTAACTCAGGATGTCATGATAAAGAACTCTAATGACTGATCTACTTTTCCTATGGACTACAGTAAGACCTATCTGTGTACAGTACGGGTGTGTTAAGGATATTGGTCCATTGGACCTAATAGTAAGACTATCTGTGTTTACAGTACGGGTGTGTAAAGGGATATTGGTCTATGGACCTATAGTATAGGCCTATCTGTGTTTACAGTACGGGTTGTGTTAAAGGGATTATGGTCTCTGGACCTACAGTATGTCTATCTGGTTTACAGTACGGGTGTGGTTAAAGGATATTGGTCCAATGGATCTACAGTATAAACCTATCTGTGTTACAGTAGGGTGTGTTAAAGGGATATTGGTCCTATGGACCTACAGTATAAGACCTATCTGTGTTTACAGTACGGTGTGTTAAAGGGATATTGGTCCTATGGACCTACAGTATAGACCTATCTGTGTTTACAGTACGGGTGTGTTAAAGGGATATTGGCCTATGGACCTACAGTATAGGCCTATCTGTGTTTACAGTACGGGTGGTGTTAAAGGGATATTGGCTATGGACCTACAGTATAGGCCTATCTGTGTTTACAGTACGGGTGTGTTAAGGGATATTGGTCCTATGAACCTACAGTATAGGTCATCTGTGTTTACAGTACGGGTGTGTTAAAGGGATATTGGTCCTATGGACTACAGTATAGACTATCTGTGTTTACAGTACGGGTGTGTTAAAGGATATTGTCCTATGGACCTACAGTATAGACCTATCTGTGTTTACAGTACGGGTGTGTTAAAGGGATATTGGCCCTATGGACCTACAGTATAGCCTATCTGTGTTACAGTACGGGTGTGTTAAAGGGATATTGGTCCTATGGACCTACAGTATAGGCCTATTGTGTTTACAGTACGGGTGTGTTAAAGGGATATTGGTCCTATGGACCTACAGTATAGGTCTATCGTGTGTTTACAGTACGGGTGTGTTAAAGGGATATTGTCCTATGGACCTACAGTATAGGCCTATCTGTGTTTACAGTACGGGTGTGTTAAAGGGATATTGGTCCTATGGACCTACAGTATAGACCTATCTGTGTTTAAGTACGGTGTGTTAAAGGGATATGGTCCTATGGACCTACAGTATAGACCTATCTGTGTTTACAGTACGTGTGTGAAAGGTATTGGTCCTATGGACCTACAGTATAGGCCTATCTGTGTTTACAGTACGGGTGTGTTAAAGGGATATTGGTCCTATGGACCTACAGTATAGACCTATCTGTGTTTACAGTACGGGTGTGTTAAATGGATATTGGTCCTATGGACCTATAGATAAGGCCTATCTTGTTTACAGTACGGGTGTGTTAAAGGATATTGGTCCTATGGACCTATAGTATAGACCTATCTGTGTTTACAGTACGGGTGTGTTAAAGGGATATTGGTCCTATGGACCTATAGTATAGGCCTATCTGTGTTAACAGTACGGGTGTGTTAAAGGGATATTGGTCCTATGGACCTAACAGTATAGACCTATCTGTGTTTACAGTACGGGTGTGTTAAAGGGATATTGGTCCTATGGACCTATAGTATAGACCTATCTGTGTTTACAGTACGGTGTGTTAAAGGGATATTGGTCCTATGGACCTACAGTATAGACCTATCTGTGTTACAGTACGGGTGTGTTAAAGGGATATTGGTCCTATGGACCTACAGTATAGACCTATCTGTGTTACAGTACGGGTGTGTAAAGGGATATTGGTCCTATGGACTATCGTATAGACCTTCTGTGTTTACAGTACGGGTGTGTTAAAGGTATTGGTCCTATGACCTATAGTATAGCCTATCTGTGTTTACAGTACGGGTGTGTTAAAGGGATATTGGTCCTATGGACCTATAGTATAGACCTATCTGTGTTATACAGTACGGGTGTGTTAAAGGGATATTGGTCCTATGGACCTACAGTATAGACCTATCTGTGTTACAGTACGGGTGTGTTAAAGGGATATTGGCCTATAGACTACAGTATGACCTATCTGTGTTCAGTACGGTTGTGTTAAGGGAGAGTTTAAAAACTTTACTGAGGTAAGAACATTTATATTGGGGTAAAACTGTCTGTAAACTCACCTGTATTTCTGGTCTGGTGACCAGTAACACAATGTCCTACTGTACTGTATCTGTGTGTGTGTGAGCTCACCTGTATCTCGGGCCTGTACTGTACTGTATCTGTGTGTGTGTGAGCTCACCTGTATCTCGGGCCTGTACTGTACTGTATCTGTATCTTGTATGTGTGTGAGCTCACCTGTATCTCGGGCCTGGCGACCAGCAGTAGGAATTCCTAGTATCTTCACTAGAGAGCACCGCTACAGCCTCTCTCTGTCCTGCACATCCTGCCCATTGATCTGGGGAAACCCAACACACACTGTTATTCACACAGCACACACACACACACTGTTATTCACACAGACACACAACACACACTGTTATTCACACAGACACACACACACACACTGTTATTCACACAGACCACACACACACACACTGTTATTCACACAGACAAACACACACACACTGTTATTCACACAACACACACTGTTATTCACACATACACACACACACACACTGTTATTCACACACAGACACACAACACACACTGTTATTCACACAGACACACAACACACACACACACACACACTGTTATTCACACAGACACACACACACACACACACACTGTTATTCACACAGACACACACACACACACACACACTGTTATTCACACAGACACACACACACACAACACTGTTATTCACACAGACACACACACACACACACACACACGTTATTTCACACAGACACACACACACACACACTGTTATTCACACAGACACACACAACACACACTGTTATTCACACAGACACACACACACACACACTAAGGAAAGGTCCCTCTATAATCTCACTCAAACACCGTAGAAAGAGCCAGCCAGGTTGGCATAAAGCTAAAGGTTCCTTGGCATCTGCAGTCTGTGTCTACTCCGCATTCCATAGCAGGCCAGCCAGGCAGGCAGGAAAAGCTTTGATTGATTATGAATGGGACAGTAGTCCATGGACCGACCGTTTGCACTAGAACGGCATCCGGAAGCAGCGCACATTTATACATCCAGACGCCCACACAATTAACTGGGCCGTGACGGGGGGGGGGGGTCCGCTTTCCTCTGCCCAGAGTAATGGCCCTGTCAGCGGGGGAGAATAGTGGAGGGATGGGGTGGTGGCCTGGATCACAACCACTAACCCAAACCCCTCGCAGCTCAACCAATCACAAACACATGTACTGCACTGCACAGACGGACAACACACACAACCACATGTACTGCACTGCACAGACGGACAACACACACAACACATGTACTGCACTGCACAGACGGACAACACACACAACACATGTACTGCACTGCACAGAAGACACACGGACAACACACACAACACATGTACTGCACTGCACAGACGGACAACACACACAACACATGTACTGCACTGCACACACGGACAACACATGTACTGCACTGCACACACGGACAACACACACAACACATGTACTGCACTGCACAGAAGACACACGGACAACACACACAGCGCGGCAGAAAATTAGGGAAGCAGCAAGCGCCGGCCGTATGTCTCACCAAACAGTGCTTACCCTTCCTCCATCCTCTTCCTTTAATTACAGCACTGTGTACCCACCTCTCTCTCGTTGTCTGTCTCTGTCTCTGTCTCTCTCTCTCTGTCTCTCTCCCCTCTCCCACTCAATAACCCCTATTCAGAAACACATCACTCTGTTGTTCAGAGAACACACTAACTGAAAACAGACCACTCTCTGAAAAACATTATCGTCTACCTCTGTCCTTAACTCCAAAAGCATTTCTCCTCTCTCTATAGCATTCGCACTCACTTTACTGTAGCAAGCTTCTGCCTCCCAAAACCATTAATGCTCTGTCTAAAGCACACTGTTTTTACCTACTTCCCATTACCACCACTCTCTCTACAAAGAGCTGTCAATCTGCCTCTCCCTCCAAATATATGACCTTATTCTATTCCTACCTCCCAAAACACCAACCTCTATATAGGTTTCTATATTCTATATATTACACCTTAAAACATCCCCCTTTTCTGTGTACACAACTTTCCCTGAACCTTAGAATAGAGGACAGCTCCACTGACTCTGTTGTTTGGGCCTCTAACATGTCCACTGGAAGACTCTCCTAGGAGGGTACTAGTAGCCTCCAGGTAGGCTGCACAATAGAATGAGTCAAAATGTCAAAATAACATTGACTAAGCTGGAACACTAGCGCGAGCCCATACATAATGAATGGTATCGAACGTTTGCAGAGCCTCTTCTGACTGGAGTGATGCTCAGAATTCAATTTCGCCTAAATGGCACAAAAATATGTATCCCTTTTTATTTTACCACTACAATCTGTTCTTAGGACGAAACTGAAAAAGACCAACTTGTGTAGAAAGTAAACATCCGCACCTCGATGGTGCCAAGTATGCTTATGTCTGCGTAATGAGGAAGTAGGAGAAAAATGAAAACTTCTGACTATTTTGTCTAGTGATCAATGACAGCAGAGTACGCTGCCCAACCTTATGTAATTAGAAAGAGGAGATTATCCTGATTAAAATGCTGTCCGATTTGAAAAAATCGAAATATACAAATTGCGAGATATTTGGCGAAATAGACAGACATAGCTATATTTCCCCTATAGGAAACAACGGGACATCCTCAGAGTTCCATGAGTCATTTTTTGTTGTTGTTTACGTTTCAATGTGGGCTGGTCTCATTGCCAACAATAGTGAAGCAGGCAGTGTGACGTAGAACAATGGGCTGGGAATAGAAAGTTCGGAAGGCGAGTTGGTGCCACGGTGCTCAATAGAACTAATTGGAGCTGGCAGGGTGAAAAATGCCTTAACTTCAACACTATGGCAAACAGCTAGGACATATGGTAATATTATGAAACTGGGCTCCATGGCGTATGTTTTTTTTTTTTTTTAAGCATTGTTAACAATTTCATGTGTCCAGCCTACTCCAGGGTTTCCGACCCTCCCTGGCCCAGGGATGGAGCTAAGGGTAAAAAGATGGAGGGAACTCTGTCTCCCCTAGGGGTGTGTGTGTGTACACGTACGTGCCTGAATGTGTGTGTGCGCGGTCGTGTTATCCAGAGGCGGGTGGGGGATATTTCCGGACGAGGTGCATCCCTAAATGCACCTTACAGCGCTTAGAAAGCTCAGTCGAATGCTGAGTCGGTAACTAAAACAGCCAGGGGGACATTTCCTCATCGCTAACTGTCACAGAGGGAGTGAGCTTCCCTTTTACTGTGACGCCATTAAAAATGAATGGGTTCTTGTGCTGGGAGTCAATGGCAGAGGGAGGTGAAATAAAATAGGTTTAAGTCACCTCTGATGAGGGAGGAGAGAAGGCGAGAGAAAAATGAGAGAGAGCGAGAGTGATGAGAGAGAGAGAAACATAGAATTAAATGGTTTCCTACCTGTAAAATGTGGTCTCCTTCTCTGATGCGTCCATCCCTTGCAGCGATGCTGTTTGGCCCAACCTGTTGGTGAGAGCTTGTTAGATTCAATGCTTAAAGGAAACACAAAATTGCCTTTTGGAGTTTTGCCAAAATGCCTTAATACAGCATCCCATACACAAATACATATACACCTTTACAGAGAATACTAACTTATAAAAGCATTGTCTAAACGTCTTATGATATCCAAGATTCATTTAGTTCCCAATATAATTATAGAACACCTCAGTAGGTAGTACAATCTACTCTTATACATTACATCCAGACAAAGGATCTCTTTCAACACCAAATGTTGATTGGTTGAAGCCACTGCTGCCACAGAAATACCTTCGATGTTAGAATGTGTTATAGCATCTGTCCAGCCCAGGTATCAAATGCCACTTTACTTCTGCAGCAGCTAAATTAACAGAGTTATAAAACCTGTCAGGACATGTGTACGCCTGGGGATTGTCGAATAGACTATTACAATCAGGGACAACACAATGTGTGTGTGTGTGTGTGTGTGTGTGTGTGTGTGTGTGTGTGTGTGTGTGTGTGTGTGTGTGTGTGTGTGTGTGTTTGTTCATTCGTTGGTTCATGTGTGTAATCTGTTTCTTTATCAGTTGGTTTCCCTGCTGGGCTAAACTCTACCTTCCATCGACGTAACACTCCAGACTCAAAGAAAATACATAGTATGTATTACAGCCTTCCTGTCACAACTCCTACCGAAGGTGGCTCCTCTTCCTGTTCGGGCGGTGCTCGGCGGTAGTCGTCACCGGTCTACTAGCTGCCACCGATCCCTTTTCCCTTTTCTGTTCGTTTTGGGATTTCCCTCTGTACTGTTTGGTCCTGTTTTTGGGTAACGTGTTTGTTTGCGCCCGTGTATGTTGGTGCGCACGATTTCTTCCCTGTGCCTAATTAAAGCACTACTCAGTACTTTCTGCCTCCTGCGCCTGACTCCGCACCCACTACGCTTAAGTGCGTCACACTTCCCTAAACAGCCTTTCCTACACAGCCCATCCATGACTCAGCCTTCCTTACACAGCCCATCCATGACTCAGCCTTCCTTACACAGCCCATCCATGACTCAGCCTTCCTTACACAGCCATTCCATGACTCAGCCTTCCTTACACAGCCCATCCATGACTTCAGCCTTCCTTACACAGCCCATCCATGGACTCAGCCTTCCTTACACAGCCCATTCATGACTCAGCCTCCTTACACAGCCCACATTTCATTAGCACCTCAGCCTTCCTTACACAGCACCACTCCTCATCGACTCAGCCTTCCTTACACAGCCCATCCATGACTCAGCCTTCCCTTACACAGCCCATTCCATGACTCAGCCTGCCCTACACAGCCCATCCATGGACTCAGCCCTGTCGCCTTCCCTACACAGGCCCCCCCCCCCCCCCCCAATTTCATGACTCAAGCCTTCCCTACACAGCCCATTCATGACTCAGCCCTCCTTACACAGCCCATTCATGACTCAGCCCTCCTTACACAGCCAATTCATGACTCAGCCCTCCTTACACAGCCAATTCATGACTCAGCCCTCCTTACACAGCCAATTCATGACTCAGCCCTCCTTACACAGCCCATTCATGACTCTTCCTTCCCATGCCTCTTCCTTCCCATGATTCTGTGTTCTAATGATACTGAACGAAGGGGCAGGCCACTCCTTCAACTCTGCCTTCTGGAGCCATTTGTTTCACTCTGTCCAATCAGGCGGGATCTCCTGAGATAGCTGGGCCAGCCTGAGTGTTCCATTTGCGTCTGGTGTGTGTGTGTGTGTGTGCGTGCTCGTATGTCTGGTCACTCACAAAGGACCACTCATTAGAAGTGCTACTCTGAGGTCAACGGGCTGAAGAGGGACTCTGCTCTCAGCTCTGGCAATTGCCTGACACACAGAGTGAATCTCAAAAGTATATTCCTCGATTCCTCGCGTACCTACTGACATTTTTAGAAGGAGGGTGAGGAGAGCGGATTTGAGGAATCGAGGAAAATACTTTGGCGATTCATCCACTGTCAGAACACCAGCAGTGGCTGGAGTAACACCAAACAACTTTCACACAACAGCCAATCAAATTGAAGCTGCTTCAGTGATATTGTTAGAGAATTCTAAACTCACCCATGTCATCTGCTGCTTTACATCGTGGTTTCACTAGTTGCGTTGATCCAACCACTTGGTTATTGTAACAGCATAGATATAGACAAAATGTGGCCTGTACAATTTAGCTAGCTAGCCAAAATGACATTGCAAACACCAACACAGCTAGCTAGCTAGCAACGAGATAACAAATCTAGCACCAAATTAAACTAGCTAGCACAGTTCATGGTGGACAATTTCAGTTGAAACTGGTCAGGGAAAGTTTGACTTTGAAAATGTTATGTATTGACTGCCAAACCATGTACATAAACCATGACTAGCCATGATGCCAATAATGTGTATACATTTATCATTGTGCTAATGTCTCTTCTGTCAACCTTGATCACTGGTTGCACAGCACTGAGTGTGCCAGCTGTGTTGACATGATAACTAGGTCGGAATTCCGAACCTTTGAATGAATCATGTGACAAAATAATTTGTTTTGATTGGCTGCTGCTTGCAAAAAAAAAATATATATATTATTTATATATATATTACATTTTTTTGCTTGCAACTAGATGCACAAACTTGAAAAGTTGCAACCAAGTTGCAGATTAGTTGTTTATTAGTTGCAGGGGGGTGTGTTTCACAAAGAAATCAAGAAGCAAGTAACCAAAGATACGTGAAAGTTGCTTCTAACCCCAGCCAAACTCTTATGAAAGGCTGGCTTGTTTTCGCCTGAGGGGGTTGCAATGGTTGCATAAAGAAACAAATCTATAGGCAAATATAGAGGGATAGAGTGTAGTAAAAAATAACTGCAGGTTCATTAGAACGTGTTGAACCATCAATTATTGATATAATGAAACGGACGTCAGTGTGCTGCTAACAGTAAAGCTTCCTTCATTGTCCCTGTCACCATACCGGGCTCCAACCAGCGATCCTCTGCTCACAAGACACGTGACCACCCTCCTTGACAACGTACCAACCATTTGAGCTATAGAAAAATATTAGAAAAGTATTTACTTTCTTAATTCTGTTACATTAGAAAAGCAATTCCAGTTGACATTCTAGTTTAATAAAGATCCTGATAATTTAACGTGGGAACTATATTGGTTAACAAAAATCTAATTTTATTGGTCACATACATGTGATTAGAAGATGTTATTGCGGATGTAGCATATTGCTTGTGCTTCTAGCTCCGACAGTGCAGTAATATTTAACAATAAATATCTAACAATTACACAACATATACCCAATAAATACAAATCTAAGTAGGAATGAATGAAGACTATATACATATATGGACGAGCGACGTCAGAGTGGAACGGACTAAGATAAACAGTTGAAGTCGGAAGTTTACATAGACCGTAGCCAAATACATTTAAACTCAGTTTCCACAATTCCTGACATTTAATCAGAGTAAAAATTCCCTGTCGTAGGTCAGTTAGGATCACCACTTTATTTTAAGACTGTGAAATGTCAGAATAATAGTAGAGAGAATGATTTATTTCAGCTTTTACTTCTTTCATTACATTCCCAGTGGGTCAGAAGTTTACATACACTCAATTCGTATTTGGTAGCATTGCTTTTCATTTGTTTAACTTGGCTCAAACGTTTTGGGTAGCCTTCCACAAGCTTCCCACAATAAGTTGGGTGAATTTTGGCCCATTCCTCCTGACAGAGCTGGTGTAACCGAGTCAGGTTTTGTAGGCCTCCTTGCTCTCACACACTTTTTCAGTTCTGCCCACAAATGTTCTATAGGATTTAGGGCAGGTCTTTGTGATGGCCATTCAATACCCTGACTTTGTTGTCCTTAGCCATTTGCCACAACTTTGGAATGTATGCTTGGGGTCATTGTCCATTTGGAAGACTCATTTGCGACTAGCTTTAACTTCCTGACTGATGTCTTGAGATGTTGCTTCAAATATATCCACATAATTTTTTATCTTCATGATGCCATCTATTTTGTGAAGTGCACCAGTCCCTCGCGCAGCAAAGCACCCACAAAACTGATGCTGCCACCCCCGTGCTTCATGGTTGGGATGGTGTTCTTCGGCTTGCAAGCCTCCCCCTTTTCCTCCAAACATAATAGATGTCATTATGGCCAAACAGTTCTCTATTTTTGTTTCACATCAGACCAAGGGACATTTCTCCCAAAAAGTGCGATCTTTGTCCGATGGTGCAAAGTTGCAAACCGTAGTTTGGCTTTTTTATGGCGGTTTTGGAGCATTGGCTTCTTCCTTGCTGAGAGGCCTTTCAGGTTATGTCGATATAGGACTCGTTTTACTGTGGATATAGATACTTTTGTACCTGTTTCCTCCAGCATCTTCACAAGGTCCTTTGCTGTTGTTCTGGGATTGATTTGCACTTTTCGCACCAAAGTACGTTGATCTCTAGGAGACAGAACGCATCTCCTTCCTGAGCGGTATGACAGCTGCATGGTCCTATGATGTTTATACTTGCATACTATTGTTTGTACAGATAAACGTGGTACCTTCAGGCGTTTAGAAATTGCTCCCAAGGATGAACCAGACTTGTGGAGGTCTAACATTTTTTTCTGAGGTCTTGGCTGATTTCTTTTGATTTTCCCATGATGTCAAGCAAAGAGGCACTGAGTTTGAAGGTAGGCCTTGAAACACTTCAACAAGTACAACCTCCAATTGACTCAAATTTGGTCAATTAGCCTGTCAAAAGATTCTAAAGCCATTAAATAATTTTCTGGAATTTTCCAAGCTTAAACTTCTGACCCACTGGAATTGTGATACAGTGAATTATAAGTGAAATAATCTGTCTGTAAACAATTTTTGTTAAAATTACTTGTGTGATGCACAAAGTAGATGTCTTATTCGACCTTCCAAAACTATAGATCATTAACAAGAAATTTGTGGAGTGGTTGAAAAACGAGTTTTAATGACTCCAACCTAAGTGTATGTAAACTTCTGACTTCAACTGCAATAGAATAGTTTAGAACACAATATATACATATGAGATGAGTAATGCAATATATGTAAACATTATTAAGTGACTAAGATACTGTAGAAGATACTGCTCTCGTTGGCTGGCCCTCGCTTCATACTCGTCGCCAAACCCACTGGCTCCAGGTCATCTACAAGTCTCTGCTAGGTAAAGCCCCGTCTTATCTCAGCAGGTATATCTCACTGGTCACCCTCAAAGTCAATTCTTCCTTTGGCCGCCTCTCCTTCCAGTTCTCTGCTGCCAATGACTGGAACGAACTGCAAACATCTCTGAAGCTGGAGACTCTTACCTCCCTCACGAGCTTTAAGCACCAGCTGTCAGAGCAGCTCACAGATCACTGCACCTGTACATAGCTCATCTGTAAATAGCCCATCCAATCTACCTCATGCCCATACTATATTTATTTATCTATCTTGCTCGTTTGCACCCCAGTATCTGTACTTACACATTCATCTTCTGCACACCCTACCATTCCAGTGTTTAATTGCTATATTGTAATTACTTCGCCACCATGGCCTATTTATTGCCTTACCTCTCTTATCCTACCTCATTTGCACATGCTGTTTACAGATTTTCTACTGTATTATTGATTGTATGTTTGTTTATTCCATGTGTAACTCTGTGTTGTTGTATGTGTCGAATTGCTTTGCTTTATCTTGGCCAGGTCGCAGTTGCAAATGAGAACTTGTTCTCAGCTAGCCTACCTGGTTAAATAAAGGTGATCTCCCGGGTGCTTCTCTTTCTTTTTCCCTCTCCGTCTCTCTCTCTCTCTCTCTTTCTTTCTCTCTCCGTCTCTCTCTCTCTCTCTTTCTTTCTCTCTGTCTCTCTCTCTCTCTCTTTCTTTCTCTCTCTTCTCTGTCTCTCTCTCTCTCACACTCTTTCTTTCTCTCTCTGTCTCTCTCTCTCTCTCTCTCTCTCCTCTCCGTCTCTCTCTCTCTCTCTCGCTCTTTTTCTTTCTCTCTCTCTCGCTGCCATTCGTTTTAAGTTAACTCAGACCCGCAAGGTTTTGCTCCGGAACATAAGCTGAATACAGATCGCAGTAGTCTGTGTTGTACTGGCTGCTTTCCTCTCGTGTGTTCAGTCTATAAAAAGCCAAGCCAAGGAGAACGTGCTTCATTTAGATGAGTCCCTACTGAATGTCACTACTTATTGAAGCTGGGTTTGAGACAGTGGATGGTGTGCTCTTTGTGACGTCACCATTGTGATCATCACACCCTGATCTCACATTAATATAAACTCAGCAAAAAAAGAAACATCCCTTTTTCAGGACCCTGTCTTTCAATGATCATTCGTAAAAATCCAAATAACTACACATATATTCATTGTAAAGGGTTAAAACACTGTTTCCCATGCTTGTTCAATGAACCATAAACAATTAATGAACATGCACCTGTGGAACGGTTGTTAAGACACTAACGCTTACAGACGATAGGCAATTAATGTCACAATTATGAAAACTTAGGACACTAAAGAGGCCTTACTACTGACTCTGAAAAACCAAAAATAAGATGCCCAGGGTCCCTGCTCACCTGGATGAACGTGCCTTAGGCATGCTGCAAGAAGGCATGAGGACTGCAGATGTGGCCAAGGCAATAAATTGTCTGGGACCTGTTGGATTGGAGGGTGAGGGCTAGGGCCATTCCCCCCAATAATGTCAGGGAACTTGCAGGTGCCTTGGTGGAAGAGTGGGGTTTTATCTCACAGCAAGACCTGACGAATCGGATGCAGTCCATGAGGAGAAGATGCACTGCAGTACTTAATGCAGCTGGTGGCCACACCAGATATCGACTGTTTACTTTTGATTTTGACCCCCCCCCCTCTGTTCAGGGACATATTATTCCATTTCTGTTAGTCCACATGTCTGTGGAACTTGTTCAGTTTATGTCTCAGTTGTTGAATCTTGTTATGTCCATGCAAATATTTACACATGTTAAGTTTGCTGAAAATAAACGCAGTTGACAGTGAGAGGACATTTCTTTTTTTGCTGAGTTTAGATAAACTATACAATCTCATGCAACTATTTTGCAAGTCACCAGACATACTAAGGACCTCGAATGTCATCCTTTGTGTAGTATGACTTAGCTTAGTTAATTATTTGAGAAGCATATATGCAGTGTTTATGAAGACTTTATGAATGCTCTTTAAAGCCTTTATACATGTTTCTATACTTTATTTATTTATTTTTATTTTATTTACATTTTACATTTTAGTCATTTAGCAGACGCTCTATCCAGAGCGACTTACAGTAGAGTGCATACATTTTATTACATTTTTTTTTACATACTGAGACAAGGATATCCCTACCGGCCAAACCCTCCCTACCGGCCAAACCCTTCCTAACCCGGACGACGCTATGCCAATTGTGCGTCGCCCACGGCTTCCCGGTTGCGGCCGGCTGCGACAGAGCCTGGGCGCGAACCCAGCCCAGCCTGGGCGCGAACCCAGAGACTCTGGTGGCGCAGCTAGCACTGCGATGCAGTGCCCTAGACCACTGCGCCACCCGGGAGATCACCTTTATTTAACCGGTAGGCTAGCTGAGAACAAGTTCTCATTTGCAACTGCGACCTGGCCAAGATAAAGCAAAGCAATTCGACACATACAACAACACACGAGAGTTACACATGGAATAACAACCATACAATCAATAATACAGTAGAAAATCTGTAAACAGCATGTGCAAATGAGGTAGGATAAGAGAGGTAAGGCAATAAATAGGCCATGGTGGCGAAGTAATTACAATATAGCAATTAAACACTGGAATGGTAGGGTGTGCAGAAGATGAATGTGTAAGTACAGATACTGGGGTGCAAACGAGCAAGATAGATAAAATAATATAGTATGGGCATGAGGTAGATTGGATGGGCTATTTACAGATGAGCTATGTACAGGTGCAGTGATCTGTGAGCTGCTCTGACAGCTGGTGCTTAAAGCTCGTGAGGGAGGTAAGAGTCTCCAGCTTCAGAGATGTTTGCAGTTCGTTCCAGTCATTGGCAGCAGAGAACTGGAAGGAGAGGCGGCCAAAGGAAGAATTGACTTTGAGGGTGACCAGTGAGATATACCTGCTGAGATAAGACGGGGCTTTACCTAGCAGAGACTTGTAGATGACTGGAGCCAGTGGGTTTGGCGACGAGTATGAAGCGAGGGCCAGCCAACGAGAGCAGTATCTTCTACAGTATCTTAGTCACTTAAATATGTTTACATATATTGCATTACTCATCTCATATGTATATATTGTGTTCTAAACTATTCTATTGCAGTTGAAGTCAGAAGTTTACATACACTTAGGTTGGAGTCATTAAAACTCGTTTTTCAACCACTCCACAAATTTCTTGTTAATGATCTATAGTTTTGGAAGGTCGAATAAGACATCTACTTTGTGCATCACACACAGTAATTTTAACAAAAATTGTTTACAGACAGATTA
>NC_036842.1:89234422-89236795 GCF_002910315.2 Salvelinus sp. IW2-2015
TTGTATCCTTTGTGTAGTATGACTTAGCTTAGTTAATTATTTGAGAAACATATATGCAGTGTTTATGAAGACTTTATGAATGCTCTTTAAAGCCTTTATACATGTTTCTTATACTTTATTTATTTATTTTTATTTTATTTACATTTTACATTTTAGTCATTTAGCAGACGCTCTTATCCAGAGCGACTTACAGTAGAGTGCATACATTTTATTACATTTTTTTTTACATACTGAGACAAGGATATCCTACCGGCCAAACCCTCCCTACCGGCCAAACCCTTCCTAACCCGGACGACGCTATGCCAATTGTGCGTCGCCCCACGGCTCTCCCGGTTGCGGCCGGCTGCGACAGAGCCTGGGCGCGAACCCAGCCCAGCCTGGCGCGAACCCAGAGACTCTGGTGGCGCAGCTAGCACTGCGATGCAGTGCCCTAGACCCACTTGCCCCGCAGAGAGAGAGAGACGGAGGGAGAGGGAGAGAGAGAGAGACGGAGAGAGAAAGAAAGAGAGAGAGAGAGACGGAGGGAGAGAGAGATGGGCGGAATGGAGGAGAGGAGGATAGTGCTTTGTACGTTCTGCAAACAAGTGGGTTAAGAGAGAGAAAAGCCTTGACTATGGGCACAAAAAGTGTAGCCTCAGCTCACAAAACATGTCAGTTCTATTTGAAGAACAAACAAGTACACTCAAAGAAAGATGAATATTTTTCATCTACATTATTGCTATGAGAAGTGATTAAGTGCCACAGAGCGATTGATGTCTTTTTAGTTAGTGTAATCATATGCATTTATCGATTCTCCAAATATTCAATATTTTCATTATTTCTCAAAAAAGATTGGTTCAATCTTGAGGTGATTGCACCAAAATATAGTTGTGTTCCATGCATGAATATTAAAGTAAGCTATGAGATGTCACAAAAGTTTTTCCTAGGTATATCACTATGTTTACTTTGAGCCACACAGTGACTGTAGTGTTGTAGAAGGGTCCTCCATTACTTGATGCCATAACGTCAGCTAATCTTCCAGAAGAAGAAGACGAAGAATGACCAGCACCAGCACCACCATGCTTAGTCCAAGTTCTGCCCTAGTCTCAGTTCTGCCCTAGTCTCAGTTCTGCCCTAGTCTCAGTTCTGCCCTAGTCTCACCTCGCTGACGTAGATGGTCATGTCCTCCTCCTCATCTGTCCTGTAGCACAACGTCAGGCCCAGCTTCTCCTGGCTGTTGAGTCGACACAGCTCCACCTCCTAAAGAGACACAGAGAACAGAGGTCAACAAACAGACCAACCACACAAGGACAACAACACTAATACGTCTTCCTGGCTGTCGACACAGCTCTCTACCTACTACAGACAGAGAGACAGGGCAGAGAGCACAGTGACACTCACTAATCAGCCTATATCACTAACCAGACTATATCACTAACCAGACTATAACACTAACTAGACTATACAGGAGAAGAGACTTGGTTAGTGATATAAGTCCAGTTTTAGTGTTATATGGTTCTGCTTAGTATTATAGTCTAGTTAGTGTGATAGTCCTGGTTGGTGTGATAGTCCTGGTTAGTATTATAGTCTAGTTAGTGTCGATTAGTGCTGGTTTGGTGGTGATAGTCTGGTTGAGTGTTATGAGGTCTGGTTAGTGTATTAGTCGTAGTTTAGTGAATATAGTCTAGTTAGTGATATAGTCTAGTTAGTGTAATAGTCTGGTTAAGTGTTATAGTCTGGTTAGTGTTATAGTCTGGTTAGTGTTTATAGTCTAGTGTTAGTTGGGTTATAGTCTGGTTAGTATTTAATAGTCTAGTTAGTGTGATAGTCCTTGGTTGGTGGTGATTTATAGTCTGGTTAGTATTATAGTCTAGTTAGTGTGAATAGTCTGGTTTGGTGTGATAGTCTGGTTTGGTGTATCAGTCATGGTTAGTGATAATAGTCTAGTTAGTTGGATATAGTCTGGTTAGTATTATAGTCTGGTTAGTGGTTATAAGTATGGTTAGTGATATAGTCTTAGTTAGATGGATATAGTCTAGTTAGTGATATAGTCTGGTTAGTTGTTTATAGTCTGGTTAGTGATATAGTCTAGTTAGTGTTTATAGTCTGGTTTAGTGAAATATAGTCTGGTTAGTGATATAGTTAGATTAGTGATATAGTCTAGTGTTAGTGATGATATAGTCTAGTTAGTGATATAGTCTGGTTAGTGTTATAGTCTGGGTTAGTGATATAGTCTAGTTAGTGATATAAGTGTGGTTAGTGATATAGTCTGGTTAGTGTTATAGTATGGGTTCGTGTGTTATAGTTGGTTAGTATTATAGTTATAGTCTAGTTAAGTCTGGTGGATAGTATGTGGTTAAGGTGTAGTAGTTATGTCTGGTTAGTGATAATCCC
>NC_036842.1:89236895-89241099 GCF_002910315.2 Salvelinus sp. IW2-2015
CACAGTATCATTACCACCCCTCTCTCTCTCTCTATACAGTATTCATCTTACTAACCTCCTCTCTCTAATAAAACAGTATCATTACAACCTCCTCTCTCTCTAACACAGTATCAATTACCAACTCCCTCTTCTTCTTACACAGTATAATACTCAGCCTTCCTCTCTCTCTCTCTCTCTAACACAGTATCATAATCAGCTCACCTTCCTCTTCTCTGCATCTTCTCTAACAAGTATCATATCACCTCCTCTCTCTTCTATCACAGTATCATAATCAGGTTCCTCCTCTCTCTCTCCTCTCTAACACAGTATATAATCAGCCTCATCTCTCTCTCTCTCTCTCTCTAACACAGTATCATAATCAGCCTCCTCTCTCTCTAACACAGTATCATAATCAGCCTCCTCTCTCTCCTAACAGTATCATTACCAGCCAAAGAGGACGAGAAAGAATTGTATCCATCACACTTTCATTCATGAATTTACATTAAGGGAACGTGACTCCATAACTCAGAGCTACGAGTGTTTCTCTCCCACACAACCCTCCATCATCATAATAATAATAATAATAATGAGTTGATATTCAGCAACAACAAAAAAAACAATGACATTTTGAGATATGCTGCTTGTGGAAATCCAGGGTAATCAGAATCCTAACGACACCGTGAAAAAACGCCTTCAGAGAAGAAAACATTATGCCAAGCACGAACTACTAACTCAAAGCATACAGAATGTACTCAAGTAATCTGTAAATAGTCTATGTTTTCAATAGATAACATTACAGGTCAATGACGCCCCAAGAACCCGCTGAGGTTACATTACATTGACTCATCACATACACTGCTGCTACTGTTTATCTATCCTGTTGCTCAGTCACTTTATTTCTAGGTATATTTACATATCTACCTCAATTACCTCGTACCCCTGCACATCGACTCGGTATTACTACTTTTATTATTACGTTTTATTACTTTTCTATTATTTCTCTATTTTGTTTCTCTCTGTATTGTTGGGAAGGGCCCCGTAAGTAACCATTTCACTGTTCGTCTACACCTGTTGTTTTACGAAGCATGTGAAAAATAACATTAGATTTTACATTACCTGTCTCTCTGCTGCGGTCTGCAAGAACAAATCTTCCCAGAGTGTGTGTGTGTGTCCGATGTGTGTGTGTGTGTGTCCAGTGTGTGTGTCCTGTGTGTGTGAAAGAGCAAAGTTCCCAGTGGCTGTGTATACCACGTTGTGTTTGTCTGGTGGAACTAACACTGCTAGAGTAACAGTGAGAGCGAGGGGGCATGTTTCACAGACACACCCACCTCCGCCTCGCCTCCTCCTCCTCAAACCTGTACCCCTCCCTGACTCTCCTCCCTCCCTCCCTGACCCTCCTCCCTCCCTACCTCCCTCCCTCCCTCCTACTCTCACAGTGGGATTAAAACAACCCTTTGTCTCTCTACAATAGGGGTTAAACATTTCCTGGTATCAAATGAATGCTGCTAGAATACACTGAGTTGCAGGGTTTTTTCAGCCAAATCCTTTATCCTTTAAATTCTGGCAAAATATTTTTGGGATGGAACATCACACATGCCTGTCAGATAATTTGAAGACAAGAAGACAATATTCATGAATTTATCATGCAAAGCAACTGCCTCCCGAGTGGTGCAGCTGTCTAAGGCACTGCATCGCAGTGCTTGAGGCGTCACTACAGAAACAGGTTCGATTCCAGGCTGTGTCACAACCGGCCGTGACCGGGAGTCCCATAGGGCGGCGCCCAGCGTTGTCTGGGTTAGGGGAGGCTTTGGCCGGGGGGAGGGGGGTTTACTTGGCTCATCGCATTCTAGCGACTCCTTGTGGTGGGCTGGGCGCCTACAAGCTGACTTCGGTTGTCAGTTGAACGGTGTTTCCTCCGACACACTGGTGCGGCTGGCTTCCTGGTTAAGCGGGCGGGTATTAAGAAGAGCGGTTTGGCGGGTCATGTTACGGAGGACGCATGACTCGACCTTCGCCTCTCCTGAGCCCATTGGGGAGTTGCAGCAATGAGACAAGATCATAATTGGATGTTACGAAATTGGAGAGAAAAAAAAAGTGGGTAAAAAATGTAATAAATGTTGACTGACTGTCAGTGCATATTTCTGTCACCAACCAACAGGTAACAGCTTCCTCAAATCCCCTCCTGTTGTTCTAGCTAACTGTAAAAGTACCTGCTATAGCTATACGGTACTTCAACAAGATGAATGAAAATAGCCAGAGGCAAAAACAAACAACTTCCTTCCGTTCTAATCCAATCATCCAACCTGAAGACAGCCTACAGAGGAAGTAAAGTGGTCACCTACACTCAACAGATGGCCCATCCTATGACATCTAATCTACTTGATTTAGCCAACAGGAAGTTTATTGCCCACTCCTCTCACAGTGGTATTATTGCAGACATTTATAAGAATAGGTTTGAAAAAGCCTTTTGAAGTTCYTTAGCTATGGTCGCAGCAGGCAACAATGGCAGGGAGCTCTCCCTTTGAAAGAGTCACTATTCTATGTCCTCCCCAACCCAGAATAATACTCCTCCCTTCACAAAAGCAGTGAAAATGCAACATAATCTGTCTCAAAGCTCACTGTCCGACAGCCAGGAACAGTGATTTCGGGGTCTGAACTGAAGTGAACAAATGACGCCTACAACTTAGATTTTCACCACCACTCTCACAACTCAACATCTCTCTCAAGTGATTACTCTCTATCTGGTGTGGTTTCTCTCTCTCTTAAGTGATTACTCTCTATCTGTGTGTGTTTCTCTCTCTCTCATGTTCTCTCTATCTGTGTGTGTTTCTCTCTCTCTCAAGTGATTACTCTCTCTCTCTCTGTCTCTCTCTCTCAATGATTACTCTCTATCTATAGTGTGTTTTCTCTCTCTCTCAAGTGATTACTCTCTATCATTCAATTCAATTTCAATTTCAATTCAATTCAAGGGGCTTTATTGGCATGGGAAACATGGTGTTAACATTGCCAAAGCAAGTGAGGTAGATAATACACAAAAGTGAAATTAAACAATACAAATTAACAGTAAACCATTACACCATACAGAAGTTTCAAAACAAGAAAGACATTACAAATGTCATATTATATTATACAGTGTTGTAACAATGTACAATTGGTTAAAGCAACACAAGTTAAAATAAATAAGCATAATATGGGTTGTATTTACAATGGTGTTTGTTCTTCACTGGTTGCCCTTTTCTTGTGGCAACAGGTCACAAATCTTGCTGCTGTGATGGCACACTGTGGAATTCACTCAGTAGATATGGGAGTTTATCAAATTGGATTTGTTTTCAAATTCTTTGTGGATCTGTGTAATCTGAGGGAATATGTTCTCTCTAATATGGTCATACATTGGGCGGAGGTTAGGAAGTGCAGCTCAGTTTCCACCTCATATTGTGGGCAGTGAGCACATAGCCTGTCTTCTCTGAGAGCCATGTCTGCCTACGGCGGCCTTTCTCAATAGCAAGGCTATGCTCACTGAGTCTGTACATAGTCAAAGCTTTCCTTAAGTTTGGGTCAAGTCACAGTGGTCAGGTTTCTGCCACTGTGTACTCTCTGTTTAGGGCCAAATAGCATTCTAGTTTGCTCTGTCTTTTTGTTAATTCTTTCCAATGTGTCAAGTAATTATCTTTTTGTTTTCTCATGATGTTGTTGGTCTAATTGTGCTGTTGTCCTGGGGCTCTGTGGGTTGTGTTTGTGTGTTTGTGAACAGAAGCCCTAGGACCAGCTGCTTATGGGGACTCTTTCTCCAGTTCATCTCTCTGTAGGTGATGCTTTGTTATGAGAGGTTTGGGAATCCGCTTCCTTTTAGGGTTGTAGAATTTACGGCTCTTTTCTGGATTTTGATAATTAGTGGGTATCGGCCTAATTCTGCTCTGCATTGCATTATTTGGTGTTCACGTTGTACACGGAGATATTTTTGCAGAATCTGCATGCAGAGTCTCAATTTGTGTTTTGTCCCATTTTGTGAAATTCTTGGTTGGTGAGCGACCCAGACCTCACAACCTAAAGGGCAATGGCTCTATGACTGATTTCAAGTATTTTAGCCAGATCCTAATTGGTATGTTGAAATTGTATGTTCCTTTTGATGGCATAGAATGCCCTTCTTGCCTTGTCTCTCAGATCGTTCACTAAGCTCTGTGGAAGCTACCCTGTGTGCTGATGTTTAGGCCGAGGTATGTATAGT
>NC_036842.1:89241124-89249046 GCF_002910315.2 Salvelinus sp. IW2-2015
ACGAGTCGGGGTGGGCCTGTTTGCCGCTCACTACCTGGCGTATTGTGTGACTTCCATGTTGATGCCCCTCTTTGCGGGGGTGGGTGGATGGGGTGGGCAGGAGTGGCATGGGTCTGATCTGAGGGGCTAAATTGGGGTGTGGGCATGGTTGATGTGGGGGGGGTGTAGGTCCAGGGGGGGTCTGGAGGTCTTGGAGGGTGTCTCGCTGGTCTGGGTGGTGGTGTCTATTGATCTGTTGCTCTGGTGTGAAGTGTTGGGGCTTCGTTTGGAGACGATGTCCTTTAGTAGTCCGGGCAAGGTGGGCACTGCTGCCTTGTAGGGTGGACCTGCTAGATAGAGCTGTTCAAGTCCAGGTGGAGTGGTGGGCCAGAAAAACATTTGGTTTTGAGGCACAGTCACGGGAAATGCTTGCGTTTACCCGCTGTATTGTAGCAGGGTGGAAGTCTTTTCGTGGTAGCAGGGTGGAGATGACCACTTGTGCGTTGGGGAAGTAGAAGAAGCTTTTTCAATCACTCCCTTCAGTGCTGTGGCCACCCTTTCCTGCTGTGCTCTCTCAGGTCCGTTGTGCCTGTGTGTATTATTATGTTGGCTAGGTGAGCCTAGTTTGTCCTCAGACAGAAGGTCTAGGCGCGCGTGGTGTTTGGAACACCAGAGTGTATGACACCACTGCTGTTTGGGCAAAGTTTTTCTTTCTTCTATATATTTCCCATTTGAGTCCATAGGAAGGACAATCTTGTCTTGTGTTTTGTCACTCAGTGGGTGGGGGGGGTTGTCAGGAAAGGCCTATCAAGGGTGGCTGACAGGGGGTGGGCTCAGAGTGGGTGATGAGGCCTGCTGGGCTGGGGTTTTCTTTTGTCTGTTTCTGTTGTCGATGTCGTTTCTAGTGGTCAGGTTGGGTGTGGACGGTTCTGCCTGTGAGTGTCGAGACTTTTGTCGGGTGGCTGAGTTGGGCTGGTTCTGCTGGCGTCTCTTGTGGGGATCGGCCTAACCTCCCCTATGGGTTGCTTTCTCTGCTCACATGCCATTCCCGCTCAACCTCTCTCCACAGTCTATCCTTCTCCTCCATCCCATCCTCCCTCTCCTCCTTGTCAGTCTGATCTGCTCTCTCCATCCCCTCTCCCTCTCCTCCTGTAAGTCTATCCTCTCCCTCTAGTGCTCTGTTCTTCTCCTGCTCCTGCTCTTTCCTGTTGATGTTGTCTCACCACTGTCCATAGTGCAGATATGTCTTTCTCCACCTCCAGCTCTCCAGGTCTGGTTAAGGGGTGTTTGTTGTGCTGGACTGTTGTCTGGGTCTGTGCTGATGGAGTGTGATCACCTGCCTTTGTCCAGCTCCACCTGCCTTACCTCCAGCTGGGTGAATTTATCCTTCATTTCAATGAGGGAGAAGTACTCTGTACTGGGAGGTTGACTGCTGCTGAGGGTTGCTCGTCTGTGGGGTTATATGGTGAAGAGGTTTGGTCTGACCCACTTGGGGTGGGGGTATCTTTATCAAGGGAGAGCTTCTCCTGCTGGGCTAATCTTTGATTAGGTGAAAGTCCAGCTGAAACTGTTTGTGGTTGCCCTGTACCAATACTGTTCCAGACTTATAGAGATTTATATTAGCTGACTCCTCGTCCCATTGTCAAGAATCCTGAGTTTCCACCCCTCGTTACCCCCCTCTCTTAGACAGAGGGTAGTGTGCTAATATAGCACTGTGCCATGCTGGGGATGGTTGTGTGTGTGAAGATAAGGTTGCTGATGTTCCATTTTTGTAATAGTCAGCAAAAAGTGTCTCTTGATTTTCCATAAGGAGCTTCATTTGTGATCTTTTCTTGTCTTGTCATTTTTTACATGCACAGGGTACTGATATTAATTACCTCGACAGCGAGGAGGGAGCTTCTAAGGCCTCTCCATTTGGTTGGGTAGACTATTCGACTCTCCTGCCATTGTGGGCTAATGGCTCTTGACACTCTCACTTGACACTTAAGTGCTAGTTGAAGCTGTATCAAGCTTGGCAAGATTATATTACTATTCCTTATAAGTAGTGTCATGTATTTTTCTTCTTGGCTTTTGGAAATCAAATATAGGTTTCAGACTAAACATACTCACTCAGTTCCAGGTTGGTGGTGTTCTCAGGTTTTCTGTTGTTTTCCAGAGGTTGCTGAATATAATAATTAATCCTTGGTAGATGTGAACCTTCCAGGTGATTCCGTAAATCCGTCCAAAATCAGGTTGTAGGTTTTGAGTTTTGATTTGAAGTGAAGGTTATGTTGTAGAGGGTAGCATCCTGTATGGGTTCCTGACAAAAAATCCAAGTTTACTAACTCTAAATGTTATTTTTTAAAGAAATATGCTGAAAAATGCAGGAGCTCATCTGATCGTGACCCACCTCTCTCTCTCTCTTACTCTCTATCTATGTGTGTTTCTCTCTCTCTCAAGTGATTACTCTCTATCTATGTGTGTTTCTCTCTCTCTCAATTGATTACTCTCTCTCTCTCTGTCTCTCTCTCTCAATTGATTACTCTCTTTCTCTCTGTCTCTATATGTGTGTCTCTCTCTCTCTCTCTCTCTCTCTGTTCCTTTCCCTCTCCATTGTTGTTCCTAGCTTCTATGTTGGGTTAGGAGACAGCTATATTGGCTGGATAGTGGAAAGTGGATAGTGGAAAGTGGATAGCCATAGGAATCCACTTCTCTATGGAGGGAGCATTGCCAATGGCTTCATTACCTGATCACTGTTGCATGTCATTGCTAGCAGCATATCAGTTCTACCATATTCCCATTTAACCATTAGCCTTCTGGTTTTCCCTGCTTCACTGCACTGGAATGTATCTGTACCCCATTATAAACTGGGTGGTTCGAGCCCTGAATGCTGATTGGCTGACAGCCATGGTATATCAGATCGTATACCACGGGTATGACAAAACATTTATTTTTACTGCTCTAATTACGTTGATAACCAGTTTATAATAGCAATAAGGCACCTCGGGGGTTTGTGGTATATTGSCKATATACCACAACCCCTCGAGCCTTATTGCTTAATTATATCGTTTGATAATCGTACCCTGATGCTGCGGTAGGATTGCCTACAGGTTTTCACTGCTTCCCTGGTCATCAAGAAGAGATACAAAAGCACTGCACTGGAATGTAGAGCTATATACAGTATACCACTATGATTTATACCATATCTATAGCATATTTTATTATCTATACCATATGATCTCTTCCATATTTTACTTCACATTTCAAATAGATTCATACTGCACTAGGATTGCCTGTAGGTTTCCATCGCTTCACTGATTATCAAAAGATCTGAAACCAATGCTTTGTATTGAAATGTAACCGTTTTATAACACGTTCCTAACACAGCATATAACACAACATACATTTCCCTGTATATATTTTCCCAGAATCTCACTTCTCTGCATGGCATCCCATTAGCGTAGAATATTTTATAAATAAAAGCATTATTCATTCATTCCTGTGTCCAGAGTCTCCTGACAACTTTCAGAAAGATGATTGATAGTTATGAGGTTTGGATTGTGCTATGAAATGAATGGAAAGACCATACTTCATTGAGTATATGCCTGGTGATTGAGCAGGTCTAATAGGCATTATGTCTGCACACTGACTCTGTTGAGCACAGACTCTGGGAGGACCCTGAAGGCCCATTGGCTCCCTGAGACTCACACTGTGTTGCCTTGGGCACCCTCCCTGGGCTTTGTCACAGAAGCAATGGAAGAACAATATTTCAATGGCAACTGCAGCATATTTAAATGGCAACTTTTAACAGAACAAAGTTCAGGCATGCGATCGGGCGGGATGGAAGTCGTTTTCACAGGAATGGTGTGTGTGGGTGTGTGTGTGTGGTGTGGTGTGTGTGGGGGGGGGGGTGCACGTGCATGCCTGCGTTGGATAGAGGAGAGGTTTCCTATGGAGGTCACTCTATTCATAGTAGAGAATACGAGGCTTGGTCTCTCTATGGATTGGAGCAGGGTGGGGGGGGGGGCACTTGTTGAAATCTTCAGTGTTGTCATCGAAGACAGAAACAACAAGTGATTTAGGGATTCTTACCTCTCAGTTTAGATGGGTTGTGCTTCTTAAAACACATTTTCTGTGGTTTTGTGCAGTGTTTATTACATTGTACAAACAAACAGCGTAGTAAAATAACACATAATGTCATCGTTTTAGATACCTTTCCTCATAGAGCACTTGTGTTGTTAGTTAGATGTTTGCCATTTATATTGTATTAAGTAGTATTGAATTAACACCCCATTAAAGTGATAAAATACATTACTGTGTATCCCGGGGTGTAATCATACCCTTTTTTGTCTTATAAAGCTAACCCTTGCTAACTTAGTTAAACTCTCCACGTTCAATAACTATGGTGATGTCTAATCTCAACGATTTATGAATCCACTGTCAACAATAATCCCTACAATGCAATATTTACCTTCATTTGAGAAGGTTATCTGGTGAACAGTAATTGTCTGTAGGTCGGCAGGAATATACAGCTTTAGAATTACACCACAGTTACACATATGATGACTTAGGGCTGTGGTTCAGCACAGGAACAATGGGCTAGACAATGAGGTGAGTTCTTAAGGGAATTTACATGAATTACAGAAAGAGGCCCGTCGCGATGGCATCGACCGCTCTAAGGGCTGTTTAAATCTGAACAAGTCTTCTGTCCTCTGCCTCCACACACAAACACATGCAAAGGTGTGTGCAATAGCATGCACGCAGGCGTACACACACCGGAGAGATGCAGGCGAGGGCAAACACACACACACACACAGCAGTAGAATAGGTCTGATTGGTTTCCATGGTGCTATGAGGTTCACTGTCAGAGATGGAGTGTTAACATGCCGCGGACAAGAGGGAGAGAGAGAGGGGGGAGAGAGAGGGAGAGAGAGATGGAGAGCACAGACTCTGGGAGTTGGAGAGAGACAGAGGGGGAATAGAGAGAGATACAGAGAGAGAGAGGGGGAGAGCACAGACTCTGGGAGGTGGGAGAGAGACAGAGGGGAATAGAGAGAGAGAGATGGAGAGCACAGACTCTGGGAGGTGGAGAGAGACAGAGGAGGAATAGAGAGAGATAAAGAGAGAGAGGGGGAAGAGAGAGAGAGAGAGAGAGAGGGAGAGAGAGATGGAGAGCACAGACTCTGGGAGGTGGAGAGAGACAGAGGGGGAATAGAGAGATAAAGAGAGAGGGGGAGAGAGAGGAGAGAGAGGGAGAGGAGAGGAGAGACGAGAGAGAGAGAGGGAGAGGGAGAGAGGGTGCAGGCAGTAAAACATGAAGAACACGCAGTTCCTTTTGAATAGAAAAGGTTTACCCCCCACAGCCAGCAGACTAACCACTGAGGTTAAGGGCCTGTATTGTTCTGTATCGTATTTCTCTCTTTTACTCAAATAGACTGGTTAACAAGAACTCCGACAAGGCCTGAAAGGACTGGAGTCCTTCTAACCAGAAGGCACATTTACAAACCAGTTACTGTGTTTGTTAAGTTTTTATGTAGCGTTTAGATGAAGGCAAATTTGCTATACTGTGAATGTATCTGTACTCTGGCAACCCTCTCAATTGGATGATATGATATTATTAGTAGCTCATATAAACGTAGATTTTTAGAATGAGAACTATCACTGCCAACTCAATCAGAATAGAGATCCCTGTCTTGGTTAACTAACAGAACAACATTATTGTCTTTCCAAAGTGCCAGCCCGTTATAAGCTTCTCAGTAGGACCTCCACCACAGGGACTGGGTCACTTGCCAACATTATGGGCAGCCAGTATGTGGCAATATGGCTGACATTCATATGGTAATGGAATGAGATGAGAATGACCCTGGAAGCTACACTATCGACATTTTTTGTCAGATTGAATGAGAGCATTATACAACTGTAGGAGAAACAGTCAAAGACTAGCCTGCCTGGGGTGACAATGACCACAGGAGCTGGCAAACAGATCTGAGACCAGGCTACTAAAATAATGGTTCCCATAGAAGTAAACAACGCACAGAAAATGTGGATATTCTAGTTGATATTTTGTCTTGTACGGTACAGTATCTTTGTCCTCAGATCTTGAGAGACCACAGCTGAAGAGACACAGGGGATATAAAAGTGTTCCAAGTGATTTCTGCAGTACCATGAAAACCAGAGGAGAGAGGGAACACACACACACTTCTGCCGTAGCACACAGTGCAGAGGGGAAAGAGCCTGCTGTGCTGTGTGAGGCCCCTGTTCTACATGCTGCCATAAGAAGATCAGCCCTGGTCTAGTGAGCACAGCTGTGTGTGTGTGTGTGTGTGTGTGTGTGTGTGTGTGTGTGTGTGTGTGTGTGTGTGTGTGTGTGTGTGTGTGTGGTGTGTGTGTGTGTGTGTGTGTGTGTGTGTGTGTGGTGTGGTGGGTGTGTGTGTGTTACAGTACGAAGGTACAGTGCAGTCCAATGTTCCTTCACTGGGCTGTGTGCGATCGATTCTCTCCTAGCGCATGCATACCCCAGCCTGTTGATTAACCATCTCAGAGACAAACACTGGTCTAACACCGTATATCTAGAGAGGATACTGACACGAACACCTCACACACACCAACAAACACACACACACACACAACACACACACAACACACACACACACACACACACACAACACCACACACACACACACACACACACACACACCACACACACACAGGAGCCTCAGTAGAAGCCCTTTAGCACTCACACATTACACATCTCTTCAAATTTCACATTACGATATCTCTTCATTCACCCATTACATATCTCTTCATTCACATTACATATCCTTCATTCACATTAACATATCTCTTTCATTCACATTACATATCTCTTCATTCACATTACATATCTCTTCATTCATTCTTACATTCTCTTCATTCATTACATATCTCTCATTCACATTACATATCTCTTCATTCACATTACATATCTCTTCATTCACATTAACACATACATACTCTTCATCACATACAATATTCTCTTCATTCACATACATATCTCATCATTCACATTACATATCTTCTTCAATTCACAATTACATATATCTCTTCATTCACAATTACATATCTCTTCATCTCACATACACATAATATCTCTTCATATTTCTCACATTACATATCTCTTCATTCACATTAAATATCTCTTCATTCACATTACATATCTCTTCATTCACATTACATATCTCTTCATTTTCACATTACAAATATCTATCTCTTCATTCACACATTACATATCTCTTCATTCACATTAACAATATCTCTTCATTCACATTACATATCTCTTCATTCACATTACATATCTCTTCATTCAATTACATTCTCTCTTTCATTCACATTACACATCTACTCTTCATTCACATTACATATCTCTTCATTCCACATTACATATCTCTTCATTCCATTACACATCTCTTCATTCAACATTACAAATATCTCTTCATTCACATTACATTTCTCTTCATTCACATTACATATCTCTTCATTACAAATATCTCTTCAAATTCACAAATTACATCTTCTATGCATTCTTCATATTCACATTAATATCTCTTCATTCACATTACATATCTCTTTACATTCTATCATTACATATCTCTTCATTCACATTACATATTCTCTTCATTACATTACATAATCTCTTCATTCACATATACAAACAATCTCTTCATTCACGATTACATATCTCTTTCATTCACATTACATATCTCTTCATCACATTACAATATCTCTTCTTCTTCACTATTGTACTCTCTTCGATTCACAGGCCTTATCATTAACATATCTCTTCATCACATTACAATATCTCTGCTTCATTCACATTACATATCTGTTCATTCACATTACAAGTCTCTTCAATTCACATTACACAACATTACTCTCTGTCGATATTTCACACGGATTACAGTGATCTCCTCGGTCTTCATTCACAA